>NC_045651.1:5341556-5644586 GCF_009829145.1 Chiroxiphia lanceolata
TGAAGGAGATGTAATTATTTTTCTGTCGGATTCATTTATTACTGAAAGATGAATATCTGCTGTATGGGTTTGCATTATAGACTAGAAACTGGAACTACTTCTTTATTTGATGCCAGACTGTAGAGGGCTATAAAACAAACACTTCCAAGTGTTGCTCTTAACAGAGGATCTCAAATAAGACCTCCAGTTACAGTGCATTAATGAAAGTCCTGGCTTCTTTCAGAAAAGAAGATTTTAACAAACTGGATTAAACTGCACAAAGGTGCTGGTAATTACACATTAATAATAATGAAATTCTACAGACAAGTTGTAACTGTTGGACATAGGATATCCTTCGAGATATTTATACTGAATATAATGAATATTGATATTTTACATAAAATTACCACATAATAGGGTCATAAGCAGAAGGAGTCATATTCTTCAGTTCAACTCTAACTCTCAGACAACATTAAAGAACAACAATTATCTCATTCAAGCCAACTTGCATCTCTCTCCTCGCTGCCAACAATTGCTTGTGAAAAAAATCAAAGCAAATTGTCTTTTAAGTAGTGTCCAAACTACTCTGTGGGCAAATACTGTTCCATTGAGCCAAATGCTTTGTATCATTGTCTCTGAGCCAAAAAGACATGTTAACACTGAAAAACTGGGCACAGTCTCCCCTCCAAGTAAACTTCAAGTTCTTGGGAATCATGGCAATATCTAAATCACAGTTTAGGGTGATTTTTTCCCAAAATCTAAATACTCCAAAAATCATTCTGCTTCTACTTTTACCTTCTCATTGTTAAGAATGGTTGAAGCTGATGAATGTGCCCAATTATAGATCCACTATATGAAAGATAGATATGAAAGACTGTGTTGAGAGTCCAAAGTTTGGTTTAGTAGCAATTAATCCTATATAATAAAAGCAAAGGTGCAGACAACAAAACCCCTTTTTTTTCTATATAAAGTTTAAAAACAACTTGTTACATTGTATTATGAGTGAAGGTATTAAAATGTCATTCCAACATGCTGAGTCACCTTATATAATCAGAAAGAACATATATACAACACATACAGGAAGAAGAAACAAACCTATTCCTATTTTAGCTGCAAGAAACCGTCCTAGAAAATGGTGTGACAGGAACTGACCTTCTTTTAAAAGGGAAAAAGAAAATAATCCACTATCTTTTCAAGGATAAAAGGTCTCATTTCCTTCTATAATATTTGTGTTTTTCAAAATACTATCAGCAGGTGCACCAGATTTCAAAAACCTCTTGTCCTTCATCACATATAATTGTGCTGCATATTATATTAAGAAATACAAGCAATGTAAGTGATGGGAGTTCAATTAAAACCAGCATAATATCTTGTTGCATAGAAAATGATTCTGCAACTGAAATCAGGTTCTAATGAGAGAAAAAAAGGAATACATTTTCACATATTTTTAATTACATAGAACTTCCTCAAACATGATTTTTAATAATATATTCCATTAGGTTAACATCATATTTAAAGAAAGTGCATTTTCTGATTTCATTTTAAGTCTGATTTTGAGCAATTATTGTGTCATTGTTCTGCAGTAGAAAGGTTGAATTCATTTACTGTGTGGTTATGCTGGTTATGATTGATGCCACTTCTCCAAATGATAAACCAATCACCCCGATGATGTAATGTCATTTTAGGAGTGCTATAATCACATTTCTCTCAAACTGGGAGCTCTGATGAGTTCTAACAAAGATTTATTGTAGATTAAAGGCCTTCCTAACATCAACAATAGATTGCTCATTTGATAGAAGATTTGATTAGGTAATTTTTTTAGGCAAACGATTTTTCCATATATATTAAGAATGGTTATTGTGAAGGGCATAGGGCAGCACACGTGGATGAGCATCACCTCATATCCAAAAAGATTCATCTTAAACCTGCTGAGGAGCTAACCTGTAATTGTAGAGGTTGAGGCAAGTGTAAGTATACAATCAGACAAACAAGAGGACACTTCTACAAAGCAATTAGTACAAGACTTCAGCAAATATTTCATATTCAGCATGTACTTTAAAGACTCTCATAGAAATGTTTAAAGAAGAACCTAGAAAATGCTGGCAAATATTTATCAATGATTCAAAGATTATCTGGGATCTAAGCCTTAAATCTAAGTATCTAGAAATCTTCTTTTTTAACCCAACCCCGAATCCAAACAAAATATTTACATTTATTTACTATCTGCCAGATGTCTGCATCTATGTTGCTAAGTTTCCATAGGAGCTAACATAGATATTGGAAAAAAAAAATTAAAAAAAGGAAAAAAACCCCAAACCTACAACCAGAGCATGATATATCTTTCCCTATCGTGTAGATGATAAATGCTGCTCTGAAAATCTTTCAAGGATAATGATGAGACTCAAAAAATGGTAAGATTTATTGTAAATATCATTAGCTGTGGTATTTCCTTATAAACTCTGTAAAGGAAACATTGTGAGAGCTACAGAAAAAAAAAACAAACAAAAAAACAAAAACAAAAAAACAAACAAAAAACCCCAAACCAAACACTAGAAAATGCCTATTAGTTTCCTGAGGATGCATTAAGTCCAGAAGAGCTCATGCTATTGGACACAGAGAGCTGATCAAATACTGATGCATGTGTCTATGGTCAAAAATTTAAAACAAATCCTGAAACAGACACCTTTTTCTTATACCCTGAAAATTAAAAGTCATTATATATTATATGACTATTTATTAAAGAAGTAATTGGGCTATGTGGGGGAAAACTGCTAAAATGTAGACTGAACAAATCAAAGCTCAGAGCATGCCAAAAAGGCTCCTTGGGTCAGCCCACAGAAACAATTGTCAAACACAAAGCTTTTAAGGATATAAAGAAACAGTGAATATTATTTAAAATGAAACAAAGAGCTCTTCCATCAAATTTTCAGGTGTTGTTTTACTGCAATTTCCCTCATTTGGCTTCCTAAGAAAAGCCCTGTTGGTTCCCTCAGTCCCAGAAGGGGCTGCAAATACCAAGTACCAACTGCTCAAGTATCCTCCAAGTCTCTTTTTTAGTTCATATTCCCTGACCTTGATTTCCTTCTACTTCTTTCATCCCTCTCCCATTTACTTTTCCCATTCCCCTTAAAACCCTCATAAAATGTTTGATCCACCACATCCTTTAGACAATGTTCCTTCTTTTGTTCTTTATTCCTTTCTTCAGCTGTTCCCAGCTCTGAGAGGAAGCAAACACACCCCAAATTCCTCACTGCACACAGGTAATGGTCCATTACCAACCTGTGAACCAGAGCTGCTTTTTCCATGAATATCACGTTACATTTCTCTGCCCTAATTTCCTCTGTCATTTTATTGCCCTGTTACTTGGTCTCACAGGTGCTTTTGTGATTCCTCACGGGCTGATCTCATTCTTATCACCCTGCCATCCCTTTCTTATACCCCACAGCTCACCACCTTCTCCAAGTATTTTTATGTCCCATGAAAATTCATTGGGGAGCTCCAACTTCTGCTTACTGCCTTTCAAATAACCACTTACCATGCAGGAACCTCCCCTCTCACCCTTATGTTAACTTCAGTTTCCTTAAAAACGTTTAGTGACAGATTTTTCTGAGACTTTTGAAAACACAAAGACCTTTCAATCACCTGGATTCCCCTTACTCAGAAATGGCTGACCCCTGTAAAGGACTCTTGAATGTTTCTCAGGCATGAAACTGCACTGATTCAGAGATAAATCACACCCACTTCTCCACTCCCCACTTCCATAATTTCTACTGAGTTGCCCATTACAGATTTTGAGGTCTGCAGCTCCCCAGATCCCCCTGAACCTCTTAAAAACCCCTCAAAATGGGCATCATTTTTACCATTCTCATAATTCAAGCATTATTAAAAGAAGCACGCTCAATCTCTGAATCATTATTTCTTTGTGCAATTACATTTTAACATATCTCAACGGGGTTAAGGGATAATTCAGGATGGAAGGAACCCCCCGGAGTCCCTAGTCCAGTCTCCTGCCAAGCAAGGGCAGCTCTGAGGTCAGAGCAAGCTCAGGATTTTAGCCAACCTGTTCTTGAAAACCTCCAAGGACAGAGACTGCACAGGCTCCCTGGGCCACCTGTTCTAATCCAGTGCTTAGGGGAAAAGTTTTACCTTATATCCCCTCTGAATCTTATCTTTCCACTGCTCACTGTCTCATCCTCCCATCACACACCCCTGTTGTGTGCTGAGAACACCCAAAAAAACCAACAGTTCCACACCACAAGTATCCCCAGCACTGTTCAAAGTTGTATTGTTACAGGAAAGAGACCCCTTAGGCAGATCAGAAACTGCATCTAAGATATAAACTTAGTTAAATAAACAGGAACTGCACAACATATATCTATGTTAAAAAAAAATAAATATAAGGTGCTATAATAGCCTTCCTTTGTTTTGCCTTTATTTCTAAAAAGGGATTGTATCTTCATTCCTCAATTTTTGGCTGTCAAACTGTAAAGTCAGCACCTGCTAATAAAAATAAAAATTGAAAATAAAAAGAAAAAAAAAAAAAAAGTACAGAAAGAGAACTAAGGAAAACCCTAAGCACTACAGATTCCATGACTGATAGAGCTACAAATGTTTTAAAACAGTGTCCTGAAAGACAAGAATTCATTTGCTGAAAAATAGCAGATCTTAGTTAAATGTGACATTGTAAGTACAGAACCAGACAGATTTGGAAACACGAACAGACATAGACTGGCAGAAGCAACATGCATTTTTAGATACAGAACCTCATCACCAAATGAGATATTAGATTAACCCATGCAGAAAAAAGAACCATTGTGTGTCTATCTCTCTCCCACAAGATACATCAAGGAGCATGAAACCGACTTTGAAAAATAAATCCTTCTGACGTCAGGAATTCAATAACATTTGTACACAGCTTATAAGATACCTAAAACTAAAAATCTCCTTACAGTAAAATGAAGAAAAACCATATATGTTGTATTATGTTTCCAGAAAAGTTTCCATGAAATAAACCAGTAAGATTTTGTTGCCCCATTTCCACAGATGCTCTCGATTTTGTGCTGATGCAAGAACACATTTGCAAATTTAAAGCAAAAAAAAAAAAAAAAAAAAAAAGGCATAAAACTGGCACAGAACATGTCACAAACAAACTCCGTATGTTTGCAATTTTCTTACCACTGCTGGAAGCCTGCTGTGGGCCCGAACATGCTCTCAGCAGATATGAGTTAGGAGAGAACTCCTCGTCAGGATTGGTGTCCATGATTTGATGGGACGTGTTGCTGTCTAGCAATGGCATCTGGCAGCTAACTGGTGGAGGATTATGAGAACTGGGCAGCTGAGCAGATGGGAGAAGGCTGGACGAGGATGTAGGTGGAATGGGACGACCTGGGAAAGAGGACAGAGGGATCAAAGATCAGCAATGAATGTAATGAAAAAAAACCCAACAGCCAAGTCATTGCGCTGTAACTGCCCGCTGTTACATCCCAGCACTGCTGTGCAGAGCCCCTCACTCTCTCCATTGGTACCAGCTTGTCCCTTTGTATCACATTCAAGGCACTGTAAGCAGATATGTTGTGAACTCATTCCAAAAATTCCCCCTGCAGCCTCGGCTTGTAGCTCCTCAGGTGAACAGATGCTGGTTAATGCCACTGCCCACCCCTGGACAGAAGGGTCCTGTCCTGCTCCACGTGGGCACTGCCACACTCGGCCACCAGACACTGAAAGGCCCCCTCACTGCACTCTCACGTCCTGCAAAATTCAAGTGCAGCAGCTACATATTTTACCAGAAAAAATTTCACAGAAATAGGGATTTTTTTGAGACGGGGAACTATAACTCCTGAAATTACATCACATCCGTAAATCTCTTATGATGATGGCCGTGGGCTGATTTTATTATTTTTTTTTTTTCATCTAGGAAAATTGCTCCAGCACAGGAATCTCTCAGAGGCATGTAACAAGAACCATAGAAAGGCAAAGGTTCTTCCTGTGATGTTGCAGATCTTCCCAAAAGCCACTGGCAGATGTGAGAGGAGCAGCAGGACTGAAAGGCAATTATTCCACTTTAGAGATGGGCTAAGCTGGAATTTGGCTTGGCAACTCGAAGCTTTGCTCTTCTTTCACTCCTGTTGCTTTTCTGCCCCCTACAGAGGGGCAGAATTTCCTGCCCAGCTCACCAGCCAGGTTAATTCCAACCCTGCAGCCCAATCCTTGGTGGGTACAATATACCCCAGCCCACTGTAACAACATGGTTTTGGTCAACTAAACTAATGGCATCAGGTCAACAACAACAGCAATGTTCATATTTATGTATTCTTTGCTTTTGTGAACTTCCCATAACTTCACACCGATCCACTCCATCAAAGGCACACAGATGAAGACTGGTTTGGGGT
Organism: Chiroxiphia lanceolata; assembly: GCF_009829145.1. Lineage (NCBI taxonomy): Eukaryota > Metazoa > Chordata > Aves > Passeriformes > Pipridae > Chiroxiphia > Chiroxiphia lanceolata. Next base: position 5,347,925 of record NC_045651.1, read on the forward strand.
TTTTTTTTGCATTGCCTGTTAGAATATGACCAGTTATAGGGATGAGAGGAAGAGGAGAAACACGCATTCTGATCTCTGCAAGTTTATCTAAAAATAGGTCATGAATAATTTATACATAAGAAAATACAACCTCTGTGATAATACCAAAGTCTGTAAGGCAGAGATCTGCTACAAATGTTAAACCACAGCAAAACTACATGAAATGGTGTGTCCTTACTTCCACCATTCTTAAAAGAAACAGCAGCAAACACACACTGGCTTTCTCACTAGTTACATCTTCACTTTTTGAATCAAGAACCCCTCACCTTATAGGAATTACACTAAGGTTTATGCAATTAGGTAAACTTCTAGAGCCACACACAGAATTCAAAAGGAGGGGGGAAACGAGAAGAAGAGTGTGAAAAATTCCAGCCATCACATATAAATAATATTTTGGGTGCAGCAACCAACCAAAGGCACCTATAGATACTGAAACCCACTGGCTTTGCGCTGCGTGCTGCCAGCAAATAGCACAAACTACCTTCTTCCCTTCAGAAACTTTAATATAAAATAAATACCTGGCAATAGGCAAGTGACTATTATGATTATTTATTATTATATTTTTTAGCACTGGATACATGGATAAGACTGAATGACCAAGTTATGATATGACAGAAATGGATTTAAGCTACTCTACAGTAACTCCCAGCTGCCATCTTTTTTGCCAGAGAAAATTCAACGTGCACTGAATATTTTCATTGTGGGCTTGCATTTGCGAGGCAATAATTCTAATACTGATGATAGGAATAACTATTGTTATTATTCATGATTATGCTATTCTTATGAAATATTACAGTGAATATCCTGAACATTCAAGGGAAGTGATTGAGCAAAACCAGCTTCTAATTATTTCTTTGCACGGTGCTGGCAAGAAGCAGAGAGGCTGAGGTTTGACACACCTCTGACAGGAATGTGACACTTGTGCCCACTGTGTGCATTTAATTTTCACATATTCTGGCTCTGCTTCAACACTGTGAAGCTGAAAGAAGAAGCTTTATAAATTCTAAATCTGCATTTACTGTATGTATCACACGGAAATATGTTACTGTATTATAAAACTGTTGGACATGTGAGGGTATAAGATGAAGGAAAAGATTTTTCTCCTTCTGTGTAAACTTCATATAGTATTTTAGAGCAATTTAGATACATTTTTGCAGAGCACATTGAGAAATGAAAAAAACCCTCAAGAATTCTTTTGTCAGGAAAGCTAATCACATTGTTAGCATCATGAAATAATACAGCCCAAATCCCTGAAGAAAAGCTAAAACGTCTAATTACTACAGCTCTGTTTGTAGTTAGAGAAAACAGAAGGTATGAAGTTGTTAAAATGTTGCATTATTTTGGTGGGAAGTTGGTTCCTGAGGAAGATCTGTCCACAAGAACAAATTAATTGAAAACCATAGATGTCTGTGAGCCACAGAACCTATTGCCAACCTGTCCTGTGGTTAGATTTCCTAATAAGCTGCCAAATTTGATTAAAACTTTCCTTGTGGTTGGGGCATTCCTGATCTTCCTATCAAGTTGATTTTTTGGCATCTACTGAACATTAGACTCCCACTGAAGTCATTCCCTCTACTTTTGTGGGGTTCTAGTATAAAGTGTCTTCTCTTTCCACCCTCAGCCCCTGAAACACTCAGAATATCTTACAATATTTACCCAATCCTTTGTAAAATTTGGTGGGAATTGAGTTGAAAAATTACTGAAGAGGAAGAGAAAGACACTATTAAGCTTTGTTGCCTTAGGAAATGAATTTAAAGGGTGACTATCTGCAGTACCACAGCTGAGAGAATGGTTGTGAAACCACCAAAGAGAAATGTGGGTTATCAGTTAGGCTTTAAAGAGCATGATACATGCAATTTATTTGTTACTATATACTCTTAAGTGAGAAATAATGAGAAAAATTCATACTGTCTAATACAAATATCTTGGTGAAATAAGTTCAACCAACCATTTATAAGAACAGACTAAGCCTTACAGGTTTTATAAACCTGAGCTCCTTTGTCAGACCCATTCATGTATCTATAGATCCCTCAGCAGTTGGATTCTGAAACCCCCCATCTCCTGAAATGGTTCTTAGTTTCCATCATTTCACAATGGGATTTGCAATACCCTACAGTGTATGAGACATTCTGTAATGCCTGGTAACATCAGTATTCTGTTACACTGCTGTTTTCAACATCTAAATCACAATGTCAACAGAAGTTCCTACAATTGGTGTCTAGTCTTCATATATTAATATGTTAAAGCTTCTATGAATAATTTTTTAATCTAGTTGTACATTGACAAAAATCCTATGTAATGGATACTTCCAGTGACAGCAATAATGTAATTGTGTAACACACTCAAAGAAAGATAAAACAGATACAAATGCTAGAAAGGGAAACCAGACATAAAGCTGATGCATTACATTTTCAATAGGAAAATGTATTAGTTCTTCTTCCAATATCTGTTCATATGCATGTTCATACTGCATATATTCATGCATGAAAAAGACTTGTAAGATACTGAATGCAGCATCTGTAAGGTATTTTTCAAAAAGAGCAAGCATCTAAGAAGGAAGAAAAAAAATTCCCCTCCTCCCCTCTTCCTCCTCTCATTTATCTCATTTAACTATTCAGAGTACTATTTGGTAACTTTCCTTCATTCAAATTTGGGCTAGCTTTGGGCTTCCATTCCACATGGCACCTCATTCTGCAAGGGCCTTATTTATCCTCTTATCACTTAAATTCCTTTTTCTTTTTAAATCAATTTCTCATTTCTTCATTAGCCCAGGAACCTTTATGAAACTGTTCCTCAATTACTGTTACACTTGAGGTCCCCGAGGCTTAAAATCTGCTGTAGAACCTACATTTAGAAACCAGGCCACGCTCAGAGCTGGTAATGGTGCCACAGCTCTGCAACCATGTTCAGGAAGACATCCTCAAAAGCTGAGGATGCAGATCAGACACTGATGGGAGGAATTCCTTTAATTTCCTTGTTAAGAACAACTTCACAGCCAGGCAGAGGCTGAACAAGGTAGAGCTCACCCGTGTGAGCCTGTGGTGTGCAGTCAGGGTACAAGGTAGCAATGGGGTGACAGGAGACTGTTTCAAGCCTAGAGATCTGTAAGACAGCTAAGATTCTGTTCATCTTAATCACAGTAACCCATTTGGAAAAGAGATACTTCAGTTGCTATTGGCCTGAAAGACCAAAACCATCACCAGAAGGAAAAAAATAAAAAGGAAAAAAGACTGCCTGCATTCACTCCTGGCATGAATACACATAAATAAGAGACATGATCAAAGAGGAGATGCAAGATGCTTATCAGTTACTGAAGGATATTTGAAATACACTTTCCATACTCTCTGTTCTTCCTGCTCCTGTAAAGGACTTATGGAGTTTTGTGGATAAATAAAGTCCACGTGTGTGTGAAACCCTGGCCTCCATAATACACCATGGGGCATGACAGGAAGCAGGGAACCTAAAAAATCCCTTGGAATTTAAGAATTTTGAGCAGCCACCAGGTAAACATTCATTCCAAAATCTATGTGTATATATATATACTCATTTTTACATATCCAATTATAATTACCCACACACATCTAGACAGACATAAATAATATCCAAAAAAGTATATTATTTTAACAGGTCTACTGGGTTAATCCAGACTCCTTAAATAGCCATTTTGCCATTAATTTGGTTGGGCAGCAGATGAAAACTTGTGTGTTTCCATCCCGCATTCTGAAGTTATTCATTTCAGTAACTCCTGTCACTAGAAAATAACTGAATCCCAGAGGTGGTAAATAACAGATCTCAAAGCCAATTGTATCTGCAAATGGTATCCTCAAACTTTTCCCATCAGGAGAATCTCTCTTCTAAGGTCAGACACGTGTAGCAAACATCTGTGTAGACTGTTCAACCCCATGCATTTTCAGCATGTCACACTGAGAATTTCACAGACCTAAGTAGCCTGTCTTCATTAGTAAATTCTATTTATGACAGCATCTTCCCGTGTTTGCTTTTTATAGGCAAAATCAAGTTTCAACAGCTTTAAACAGCTGGTAATCTTCATAACCAAGGGATTATGATATAACTTTTTTGTACTTGCTCTCACTCAGGCTACCTGCTAGTCATGCAGACAATAAACATAAATGACCTGTAATAGTTACAGTCAGTCACATCTATTACTATCAATAACTTCTCTTTGTTCTACAGATGTGGTCATAAGGACTGAGATAAGAAAAAAATACACAAATCAGTGGTCTCACTGTTCAGTCCTTGAGACATCAGATCGCAGAAAGAAAGGAAACCTTCAGCTAACTTTTTAAAAAACTGTTTGGAGGATGCAGTAGCATTAAAATATTAATGCAGGAAGCTAAGGAAGTAAAGAGCGAAAGCAGATGAGTTGTTTCTCCATAACTGATGGCATCAGAAACGCCGTGTAAAACACTTAATTGGCAATTAAGATTTTGACATTTACTGATTGAAGCTGCTGATGTTCATGTTACACCAACACAAAGTATAGGACCCTGTGTGAAGTAATGCCATAAAATTACGTTAGTGACTTAAATGATGGACAGGATCATTAACTGCAGTTGCTGTGTTGCTCATATTTACTAAAATTACACAGAGAAGGCTATCTAATAATGGCATTGGCTGAATATCAACGAGAGGTGATGAAAGAGAAGGATCAGATATCCTCCTCCTTTGCTCCCTTCCATCAGGAAACAGTGGCAAAGCTGGACAGAATCAGTACAAGGACCAGAGGCAGGACCCTGTAACAGGCTCACTGCTCTCCTCCTCCTCCAGCGCTCAACACGTTCTCACTATGTTTGCAAGTCAGCCTAAGTGAAGCACCTACATTGTCAGCACTTTAAAGAGTGAGAAATGCTGCTAAATGTGTCAGGAAACAACTAGATAACTTAAGATGCATGTTTTTGCAGTGCAAAGCACTATAAAGTAAGCAGGCAGCTGATGGAGGTGAAACTTTCCCGAGGTACAGCACATTCAGCAAACTCTCCTCTTCCTCCCCACAAGAATTGCTTTCTGCAACAGAAAAAAAAAAATAAAAATCTCTCCTTGCAAAATTAATGCAAAGCATGGCTCACCAATGGCCTGGGCACTCTCAGGTAGAGTTATATTTTAATAAATTACATATACATTGCTCCTACTGGCATAGGGAAGACAAATGTTTTGTATTTGGTGAAATTCCTACATTTAATTGACAAGGGGCGGGGCAACACATCTATGATTCTGGAGCCGAACTGGCATTTGTGCTTCCACACAACAGAGGCTGGGAGGGCCTCAGCAGGCAAAGCTGGGCTCAGGGGAGAAAGTTCTTCCCCCCAGAGCCAAGCATGCTGTGCTGGCAGCTCCCAGGAGAGAGACAAGGCACAGCACCCCCCATCACCCCATCAGCAGGCAGCAGCGCTCAGCCAGCCGTGCAGAGCACTCGGGTAACCCTTCACTCAGCAGGCTGCACTTCCAGCTGACAACACAAAAACCCCAAATGAAGTGCTCGGGAAAAAAGAGGGAAAGAAATCTAACAACCTGTGATCGTTGCTTTCTGTTGCCTAAACTCCCACCGCGTTTTTTTTTTTTTTTTTTTTTTTTCTCCAAGGCAAACATGCTTCAAAATGGCAAAAGAGGAAGATATAAATCAGGATTTGGATGACAGGGAGTTATCACTGAAGAAAGGTACTTCCAGTGCTTCTGAAGCTCCTATCTCTGAAAGCAAACATGCACAAAACCAGCCAAGCTAAGCAAAAGGTTTTCACAGAGCCTATTTCACAAGAGTCAAAGGAGAAAATGAGGTCTTTCTAAAAGCATAGGGCCGATACTTCTGCCCAGACCTGTTTGTTGATGATTTTAGGTATTTCTCTGCCACAAAATGATAGTCAGGGCAACTAAGGATGAAGCTGATACCATCATATCATACCAGGGAAAGACAGAGGATGGCTCTGAAAACTTTAAGAGACTGTCAAAAAAGAGATCTAGACATAGGAAGTCATCACCTGTGATTTACATAACAATGAACCAGTTTTCTCAAAACTTGTTATGAAAAATTTTAAAATGGTTTCTGTTACGAAAAAATCCTCCAACATTAAAATATACTCATATTTAATATGTTCCTGTTCCCTGTTCTCTGAAGTGAAACCATTTACTGCACACCCAGGAATACAGTTTGAGAACTATAGATAATAGAAAAGGGACAGATGAAGAACCACCAGCAAGTCCTGGTCTTTTTTGTTAGAGATCCATTCTACAAGCTTGTTCAAGCTTTGTTATCTTCCTTAAACCATTTGACCTCTGCATGTGGTTAATATTTTCTGAAGTACTGCACATGTGTAATCTTTGAATATGAAAATCACTGTACCAACGCAAGATATCATTACTAAAATCTGTGCAGAAGAATGAGACTAACTTGGAAATCAATCACTTCTGACTTCCAGTGTTAAAGTTAGATTAATTTTTCTAAGCAATCCATCTACAAAAATGTATCAGTTTTATGAAATTTGGATATTAAAAATAAGGAGACAGTCATGACTTTAAAATTATCTAAACCAATTCAGTATGTAAAGGAATAATTTGCTGCTGTCAAAAGCTAATGTCATTTAATTCTTGTCTTGTTAAATCATCTGATGCCCCTTTCTTTTTTAGTTAAACAAAGATAAATAATAAAAGCAATTTACAGCTAGAAGATGTTAGGGTTTTGCAGCTGTTCAATGTCTTCTGGGCAGATTAGATTCTGTAATGAGAAGTTACAAGCCTCATTTTATAAAAGCTGTTGCTGTCTTGGGAAAAACACCAGTGAATAAGATTAGAAAACCCTTTTCCTTCATGAACCTATTACACTAGCAAGCTGATTACTTGGCATATGTTTGATACCTTCATAGCTGGAAAACATTAATTTGTTTCAATGATTTTTTCCCATCACTCATAAAGTCAAAACGCCTTCTCTAATATTACCCTACCTCTGATTCAGGCAGTAAAAACAGAGACTAATCCATGGGAGTAGAACTCACACCAACCAGCACTAACTTAACTTCCCTAAAAAAACATTAAACTTCCCTAACTATAACATTAAATTATAACTCATCAACTGCCTGTTCCTTCTGGGACAAAAATAACGTTCTAAGATTAGGAATGTATTGAGAAGCAACTTATTGGAAGACTCACAACCATATGTGAATGAATTTTCACCTTAATAGTAACTTAATAATATGTGCACAGCTTTTCAAAACTGGGAAGAAAGAAAATTCCCTATTTATCAATCTTATCAGCTAAGCATTCATGTCAGGGAATTCACTAATGAAGGGGTTGTAATTAGGTCCTGGGTAGGTAATTACCAGCCCTCCCTATGAAATCTTGCTCCTCAGATAAATCTAGGAGTACTTGATTTGATCTTTACTCCAGGGACACCACTAGTTCAGACTCACTCGTGCTCCTCTAACCAAACACCTTCTGTTTACTTTCACCTTATTTTACTGAAATTCTAAATACTTCTACACAGCCACTCCTGCCATCTCCAGTGTGTATCCTCCTGAATGATGTTGGCTTTTTGTCTATTAGAGACATTTGTTTCCAGGAACATTGCAACACTTCGAGATTCAAGTGCCTGGAGCCACTAATAGGTGGGAAAAATAACACCATCTTGAACAAACACGAGAAAACTCCTGTAATTATTTAACGAACTCTGTGAAAGTTGTACGTAGTTAGTACTGACTGGTGGGAGTTAGATAATGATGAGGGGGTTTGTGTTAACTCTTTGCAGCCTCCTAAAAAAAGCAGCTCTAATTTCTGGTGAACAAATGTGAAATAAAAACAAGGCTTCGCATGATCCGTGTTATGTAAACGGGCAAATCATTTAAATAATATGCTTAAAAATCTGCTCTTATCATGTGCCAGTGCTAAATTCTGGCTAATTCTGCTTCAGGCTATTAAAGTCTACTTTTCTTAGTTCCACCTACAGCTTAAATATGGTGTTTCTATTTGCTTTCTAAATGTGTGGAGAACACACTTCTGAATTATTGCTATTCCACTGCTGGGACACACTCTAGAGGTGATTTTATTTTAGTGCTGGGAGATACTGAGGTGCAGTCAGAAAAGCATCAGGATGATGGGAATTAATCTTCCATTACTCTTGATACTGATACTTACATTTACAAGCTATTATCTTGAGAATTAAATTTTTCTTGCTTCATCTGGTTTCTTCTCTCAGGATTCACTCTTGCGTTTCTTACACCATCCTTACTGACTCAGCAGGAGTTTTGGGTGTACAGGCAAACTAAAGGTTTGACTTTTCAGTCCTTCCTGTCACTGGTGGAATTTTCCAAAACACAAAAAGTGTGTCAGCATTTAACATCCCTGTGTCTTCCTGCACTCCAGGTAGTTAAACATCTCTTTCTTAAACATTTAATGGGTGTTTTTAGGCTGTTATGATACTTTACACTGAACATTTGTGTGACAAGAAGTAACCAGGCTCTGTCACACATCCTCCTTCAAGAATGAACAACCATCCCACCACTGAACTGCAAACCACAGTGTAATCTCAGCTCCATGTAACTCAATGCAAACTGAATTTTTGCCTTCAGCACAACCAGGATTTTACTCTGGAGTCCTGAAAAGCTTCTGCACAGAGAGAAGTTCCCCCAACAGCACTCTTTTCCTGATTGGAATACCAGGCTGCTTGTTCATTCAATGCAGGATGATCCATTGTGCTCAGGTCTAGGAACAGAGCTGGGACCTAAACTGCAGTTTAAAATCAAAGGAGGAGGTGAAATACTACCACTAATAAGAAGCTAGGCCTAATTAAGCCTTTAAAATCTCTTGGATGTCTTCTGGTAGAGCTAACTGTTCCCTGAAGAAGAACTGGAACACAGAAAGTACTCCAGCACAGGATTATGGACAACCTACCAAACCACTTCCAAATAAGCAGATAAAATATTGCTTTCACCTAGCATTGAACAAGGTTTGAAATATTTCCAGCTCTGTCAAGTTGATTTCTAGTTCAGAGTTTGGGAAGTAGGCTCAAATAAAAAAAAAAAAAAAAAAAAAAAAAAAAGAATATAAACTCTGGAAGAAAGAAAAATATCATTTGCTGTTTGTGGTCCACACCTTAGATGAATACTGGAATCTGCTCACTTTGCTTACATGAGAACTGAAAAATGTTTATTCTTAAGTGAGAAGGTTTATGTCAAATTTCACTTGATGTGAAAAGATTTAGCCAAAATAAAACCTTTGAGTGGCAGATTGCAACACAACAGCTATCAGACCATTAATTATTTTACCAGTGTTGTGTGTTGCCATAATTAATGGTACTCTGGGAGAGCAATACAGGAAATTAAAAAGATAAAATTTCCTTTTAATGGAAAGAAATTGGAGACATGAAAGACTACTATATGGAAAAGGGATCATCACTCTGCAGTACTAAAAAAAAAACCTGTAACCTGATTAAAAGGCATTGGAAGCACAAAACTAGATATGTTAAAAAGGTAAGAAATCTTTTCATTATAAAGTTGCCAGAATGAAGGAATAAAGACACATGCTCTTCATGTTGTTCTACAACAAATGGGCTCTGTTCCATGCCTTTCAGGAAAGCAAAAACCCCACTGAAAATCAAACAGGCTACAGAATAGCTTGAATGTACCATCCTGTATTGCAGCATGAACTGTATCTTTAAAATAATGACAGTTTCTCTCATCTTTTCAATCTTAAAGCACTTTATAACTACAGCTCAGAAATACATGGACAGAGAGAAATTAAAGCAACTGAAGCTGAAATATGCTACTTAGGAATCCAAAGTTTGTTTACACCATTAGAAGGCACTCAAATATATATCCCCATAAATGACAAGGTCCCAGCAGCAAATTAACAGGAACAATTTTCCCATCTCAGGAGCTGTCAAGATGGGCTCTGTTAGCCAATTTATCTTACTCTAGCACATCTCTGGTGCTTGTCAATCAATATGTGAAACATTTGGTGTTGATTGCCATTTTTCTATCCACTTCCTTTTGCCTCTCGTACCAGGCAATTTACTGCAAGTCAATCAAGGTTGAAGCAGACCTTGTTTAAATAAAACACTGTTGAGTTCTTTTCACACCAACAATTTCAAAAACAGAATGAGCTGCAGCTCTTCACATTTACATTTATACTACTTTTTCTGTTTTTCCCAAATGCCATGCTCAAGCTATAAGTCATAACTAAACTCAGTCAAAGGCTTATGGAGAAAGCAGTCAGGGAAGATGAACTGTGTATGCTTTTGCTGTCAAAAATTCAGGCTATCAATGGAGACAGGGAACATTAGAAGTCCTTAAGATATCTGGGATTGTTTCTTTTTCACCCTTGAAGTCTGGTATCCACACCACAAAAGCAACTTCTAACTCGTCTGAATTTCTGAACTCCGGTTTCTTATTTCAAACAATCGTTGACACTGCAATTTTAAGGCAAGAAGTGGCTCAACTACTGTATTTATAACTGCATTTCACAAATGAATGTATGAAGAAAATCAGTTGTCTCAGTGTAAAACTTGGTCCCACGTTAAACACACTGACAGCTTCCCTCTCCCATCCAGACAAAACAATTGCACAGAGATCTCAGGTCACGTCATGTCTAATTTGGCACTACTTGGCATCACCTGTAAGCAGTGAGGCAGAGAAACAGGGAAGAACAACATCCTCTGCAATAGATAATATTACTGACATACACCTGAAACAACATACACTTATAGTATATAACACTGAAATGAAATTTTTAAAACTCGGACTCTGCTTCTGCATAGCAAGACTCAGTTTTACAAACAATACCTACAAAACTTTTCACTGGGGTCTGTCAGGCCCCTATTTAAGGATCTTCCTTTACTCTGCTGCAAGTAATAGGAAAAAAAAATCTACATAATATTTGAGAATCAGGTGCATACTATATATATGGATATTCTATGAACACATACAAATATATAGATACATACACAAGTATATATTTGTATGCACATTAGGAAATGCGGTGTCCTAACCCTACTAAGAGCTGATTTTAGAGTTATTTTCAGAAAACAGTTCTCATTACTCATGAAAAGGAAGATATATGTTTTACTTGAACTTGATGTCACTAAACTAAAAAAACCAACAAACAAGCAAGCAAAGGGTATTAAAAAGCATGTCCTGCAAGGCAAAACCAGTTAGTCCAGTTCCCAATGTGATGTAAGGATCTCTTCAGCAACAATAGTCAGGAGCCCACAGTAAAAACTATCATAAAGGCAGTATAACAATTCCAGATTCCTAGTTTAGGCTTAACTAACAACAAAAGATAATGTGTGATTTTCTTTCCTAGCCTTCCAAAAGATGCCTCCTACACTAAAGCATGAAGAATCACACTTATATAACATTTATCATTTTCAATGATGGGAGAACATAATAATAAGAAATTTCCCATTCGTTCCACCTCACCTATGTAAAACTTTCCTAAAGAAATAATAATAATAATAAAAAAGCCATTTTAATCCTCAGAAAGCTCTGGGTTTATTCAAATCTAAATTTTGCCACTGGCCAAGACATGCATGGGATTTTTACAGTCCTCTCAGCTACATGGATGTTACTCAGAGCTTGCAGAATGCTCATATCTGGAATTCAGGTTTACAGCTGGGCTCTCTCAATTTTTTAGAAAAGTATTTCCTCCAAAATAAAACCAAACCAACCAAACAAAACCTGCTTAAGAGCTGTTTTTGCTCATAGCAAAGGCTCTCTTTTAATCAGCACCATTTTTCCCCAAGAGTTGTACCAATTTCCTGGTATGTGCTGTCTGATTATGAATGTAAAGGGAAATGTAAAATGTTTCTGCCACAGAAGGAAGAAACAGATGATGGGTGAAGTTATTTAACAGCTGGATGCCCTAAATAAGCAACTGGCTGAGGCCAGAGTGGTTTGCAGTCTGTCCCCTCTCTCCCTGTCCCCAGCCCCATGTCCTCTGTCCCCCAAAACTCCTCAGACTTTCCATCAGGGTCCTGAAAAGGCTGAACACAACATTTGATGGATTTTAGGAGAATGTAGATGAAATTAGTAAGACAGAGAGGATCACTGAAGAGAGAAGCAGAGTACACAGCCTGGCACATCACGTGCCAGGGGATTACAAAATTAGTTACGATTCTCTCTGAAAAGTCAATCACATATTTAACTATCCTTACCATCAGCCAAAAGTCCAGGACTTCTACCTGTTCTTTTCCTCTTTCCCCTCCCTCCAATACCAGATTGTTTAAAACCTTAATTTCAACATGAACCTGCAATTTTAGGTGCTAAGAGAACTTCACTTTCCTGTCTCTCTACAGCCCCAGGGACTAATTGAGAAGATTACTTGGAGGCTCGAGGTCTAAACACTCAAGGAAGAAAAACCTGCTTAAAACCATTTCTACAAAGAATGACGACAGAAATAGGAACAACAAGGAGATCTTCCTGTCACTGGAGGCATTTATATCACATATTCTGCACGTGATCATGGGTTGGAAAAACCAGTATTAATGCAGCGAGTTTCAGTGATTTCTCCTATTGCAGTACATAGAAATCTAAGAGAGAGATAAGGAGCCTGTTTTCAGTACAAATCACAGAACTAAAAAGAAATCTTGATATAAAAATGTTATAATCTCAGCAGGGGTCAAGTTCCTTCTGTCTTTGCCAACCTGCCACGGTGAACAGATAAAATTTGTAAAGTATATAAGACCGAAATAGTGCTTCTCTCAGCTATCATGGAAATCATGTTAAAGTGGTATTGAGGCCTAAATGGAGTAGATATGTAAGAAAGAGTCAAAGACAATTTTAAAAGATGTCGTTTTACCTACACTTAGTGAAATGAAAACTAGAAAATCCACCCTCCTCTTCTATCACAAGTCACGACCCCATCAAAAACTGATGTACAAAGCGGTTCCAGCAAGGTCGGTTAATAGAAATAATACATCACAATCCAGCCCATTTGGGGCTTTTGTTCTTAAACACTTCAGTAAATGGGCCTGTTTTTTAACTCCAACAGATAATTATGAAGTGCAATAAAAAATTCAAATTATGTTAATAGGCCAGAGAACAACGGCTGTTTCTGAAATCACTGGCAATTACTAGACATAATGGTTCTCAATTAAGCTGGAGGATATTTTCAATCCTTCATAATTCACTATTTTAAAAGTATCATAAAAATATATAAATGTGAGCTGTTAATAAAACTTTCAGACTAACAATGTCGCTGTGTGTCACAGGAAGTAACACCTATTTTATTTTGACAGTGGTTTTTTCTCTTGTAAATGGTATGTGAAGATATTGTGAGTGAAGGGAAGGTAACTACATGGGATTTATTTCTCAGGGTGCTCCTGTGTGCAAGAGGAGCTATATTCCTTTCTTAAGCAACTTCAGTTTCCCCTAGGAATACACTCAGCAATCATACATGTGTTTACCAGCTCTATTTTTAGACACTGCAGCTCAGTATACAAATGTTAATGCGTATGTGGATGTGAAGCTGCTTGTCCACTCTCAGATCGTTACTTCAGATCTTTTTCGAGGGAATAAAATGGAAAAAATTAAAGCACAAAATAAGAAATCATAAGGATCATCAAATGAGAAACTCTGAGCATCATCTTTCAATTTTATGCTCGATGCACAGTAGATTTCCACCACATCGAATAAGACAAACACCTTGAATAAATGAAGCCATTAAGGATAATCAATAGGCAATAATTACTATCCACACTTCCACTAAAACTAGCACTTACTTATCCACCACATATTTAACCTTGCATTAGGAAAATGGCACAGCTGGCAATTGCTACGTTCTCACTGTAACTTTGCTACATGTGATTAATGATCAGTTTACTGGAGACATACCTAAACTGTCTAAGTAAATGTATTTGAACACGTGTGCATGTGGTTTATTTATTTATTTATTTATTTCCAAATCTACCACACCTTAAAAGCATTTTCTCTAATCCAGCCACTTCAACTTTCCTCCTGCCAAGAAGCAAAACTTATTTGATTTTTATTCAAATACATTTGCACACATATTCCTGAGAAGGAATAAATCATTCAAGAATAGTTCCTAACTGAATAAATTAATATTTTCATATTTAAACAGCAACTCATATTTTTGAGCACAACGCTGTGCCTCATCAGTGGAAGACAGCCATTCATCATCCAGACCTCAGGAGCTGTTGGGAGTCTTTATTGCTTTGGCCTCATTAAAATGGTGCAAACCATGAGCTAACACACCCCTGTCTCTCTAAATATTCTCTCCTTTTATTTTGTAATAGTTCCACACAAAGGGAAAGGTTACAGCCAATTAAAAGAGATACAGATACCAGTGTTATTGCCCTGGCAAACTGTTAGTTATTGGGTTTGGCCACTTCACTTTAAAAAGCCACGACTTTAATTTCTGAATGAATTAGTAATTACACTGTTTATTGACTTTGTTTGTTTTCTGTTTTGTTGCAGGGTGTGGTGTGTTCGTATTTTTTTAATCCCTTCATTTTTATTCCCTTTTCTGCTGCTTACTTTCAGTCTCTTAAAGCTAAAGCAAATCTCAAGTGTTACAGCTGGACAAGGGTATCTACATCAGGACTAAATTGTAATTCTAACTTCATTCCAAATGGGACAAAAATATTCTGAACTCATTCCTATGCAGAAAACACTTGTTTTTCTATCTCATTAAGACCATCATAAAATATCAACAGATGCTTAGAAGCCTCTAGTGCTGAAGGAACTGTTGAGAAAATTGAAACAGAAGTACTTATGAATGATAATCTAATGATACTGCAAAGATTTTGCTTTCCTGTACCACATCTGGCAAAACACACGTATCCCAACACTCCCTTCACCAAAAGCCAGAACCAGTATTAAACAGCTACCGGTTTTGTGTTGCTTTATACTGTTTGGCACTGTGAGCAGCAGACATAACATTCAACTTCAGGAAAAACAAAAATAAATAAAGTAAGGCTGTGGTTGAAGTCTCCCCGAATTCCCCCCCCCCCCCACCTCAGTGGCTGCGAACAGAGTATCACCATTAACGTTATAATCACAGTAAACAAGCATCTGGCTGTCATTTAAAATACAGCTTTTCCCTACTGATAATAAGAACCGTTTTCTGCTAATTTCTGTTATCTGTAAATCTCTCTTGGCATTCCAACTCTGCACTTAATGTGCTGTACACGCTCCACTTTATGCACAATGAACACTGCCATCAAATGTCAGCGTGTCTTCTTGTTATCTTAAAGATAGGCAGGGATTCACTCTATGAAACACCCAAAGAACAAGGAGATAAGGAACGAGGAGATATTTACTTATTATGCCACAGATATTCAACAGAAACACATGAATATATATGTATATTTTTCTTTTACGTGGGGGAAATAATCATAACCTTTCACTAGTTCCGTGAGTTTAATTGCAGAATGGGAGCTGAAGTCAAGTTCAGATCAGTTATTTATGCATCCACATATCACATCTCTAAATAAGCAAAGTACTACAGCACATCAGCCCCAAGTTAATTGTACCTGCTCACTTTCAGGTACCACTGCTTGCTCTCTGCTAACTCAGGATCTGAGTTGCAAGCAGCTGCCATATTTTGTCTCCATACATCTGTTCTGTTAGACCACTGGAAAATTAATCTGCAAGTGACCCTTAAAAAAATATGTGCACAGTGCACAAGTAAGAAGCAGCAGCCTTGAAAAATTAAACTTGTGTAACCAATTTCTCTCCTTGATTTACTGGTGTAAATCATAAGAAACCCAGTTGAGTTTACTAGTACAAAGTCAGTCCAAGGAATATCACAATTCTACCACAGGTTTCAAGCTTTAAAGTGGACAAAGTATTTCATACGCATCAGAAATATCAATATATTCGTTAAATGAAAGAAAATTTTAAAAATCTGTCTTGATCTCAAATTGAGTGCCTATCTTTTCAATTTTTATTAAACTTTGTTTCTTATTCTCCCCCTCATTTAGATGCTTGCAAAATAAATATAATTATATCCAACTTTAATAACTTTGGTACCTTGAGCTGCAGGTGCTAGTATGCTGTATCTATTACCATATTTTAAACCCTTTTAAGAAGATTGCATTAATTTCTATGATAATTTAGAGCCCATAATGCATTCCAAGATGTGAATAGATGTTAATCACCACAGAATGATTTTCCTGTATACTAACGAAGTCACGCTGTAACCAGTAACTACTAACTTTTAAAATTCAATATTGCCACTGAAAGACTTGATTAAGACTTTGTTAGAGTAACGACACCCCTGATATGAGTTTAAGAATCTCAAAGTCATTAACAACTACAGCAGTATCCTTCCTATCTATAGAAATTGTTAGGACAGAAAATGTTTATAGTATCCAGTTCATTCTTTGCCCAGTATTATTAAAACTTAGCCATTCTTATTTATCTTTTGCCTCTACTATAGATCCAACAGAGCAGCCAGCTCAAAGACAGCAAGGTGAAAGGAGGCTTCATTATTACAATGATATTATGTTTAATATGACAGGTACATCACTGAGGAAAAGCTGACACCAGTGAATGCAGAACTATCCTGATATTAGAATATTTAGAATCAGACCATCGGGCAAGAGTTTGCCTCTGTGATGTAAGTCAAACCTCAGTCTGGGCCATCAACTCCAACAACCTCTAACAAGAGCAACATTCAGATTTAAATATCAATACAAAGAAGTGAAAACTGGCAAAATTTTCCTGGAATAAGCTCATTCACTGCTTGTCCCCAGTCCAAAAGTAACTAAGGGATGCTCTTCTGCATTAACCTGCTCATTGTTGTTGCTTCTTGACAGTTACTACAAGCAGGATGTACTCCAGGTGGTACATGGCTTTGTCACTATTAACAAGGCGACCCAAAATGAAGGAACACCCCAGTGCACTGGACTATTTCATTGCCCAAAGGCCTGGGGCATGACCACCTCTCAGGAAGATTGGCCACAGGTACAACACCACCATCATTGTGTCTGCTCACGTCCCGAGTGATCAAAACAACAGAATCAAACTTTCTCTGGTTAAGATTCTATACTTTGAGTTCTTACAAAGAAAAATTACTGGTTTAGCTTTTTTTTTTTTTTTTTTGCTTGTAGATACCAAGCAGGTTCAGAGGAGCAGCTAAAAGCCATCATGACATTGTGATAATTCTAATTGTTGCTGCCTCTGCCAGTGATAAACCTACATGCAGAGGTTTAACTGGGTGCTGTGATCCAGCAGCGTGGGGAGGACTGCACTTTATGCCTTCTCATTAGAATGACTATTTTTCTCCAAAGTCTCTTCTTCAAAGATTTTAAAACCAGGAATCACTTCAGTTCCATGCTCTAAGGTGGGTTTCATTTTCTGGAGTCTCTACGATGCTGTCAGCACAACCCCTGAAATACATTGCAATGTTCTGGGAGAAAATCAGCTGCTATGGGAAATATGCCTCAAAAAAAGAAAAAAAAAAGGAGTAAAACATTGAGGGGACTTCTAAATCAACTTTTGTTATGATCACTGAAAAGACTTTGCACTCTTTCTGGCATTATGTTTGACACTGTTGAACACTTTTGAATTCCTCTGCCTCCAACAGAAGTTCATTATGCCTTCCCAAAATGTGTCAAAAGGTAGCAGAGAGAAGTTAAGACAGCTTAAAAGGTCCCAAATCCTCTGAAATACAGAAATGTAACATTAGCATTCCAGATCAAATTTGACTTTTGAGAGATACACTGAAGGATTCTGTAAGAAGAATAGATTGTTTACTCTTCTCTTACATTTAAACAGTTCCCTTTCAAGATTAATATCTGAGAAATTAAGTATTTAAATCTGGTTTACTTTTTTTTTCCCCACAACAATCTGGGATTATTTCATGGTTGTGTATTTTCATAGCAGCAGTCAATGCCATTTGAGCAGTGATAGGAATTAAACTGCCACCAATACAAATTAAATCATTAACTGCTGAGTGTAGAAAAATTCAGAATCATGAATTTAAGCCTCAAGAGACAAGCACAGGAAGAATTTATTCTCACACGTTTTATATAAATAATCACTTAAATCTGTACTTGTGAAGTACAAAATATGTGTTAGTGTAACAAAGTATCTGGTTCATAGAAATGTGATTCTTGCCTTCCTCACAGAACAAGAAGAAATTACTAAAAAAATAAAAAAGTAGTATCAAACAAAGCAACTGTTGGAGGAATTATCTAACTAAACAAGGGAAAAGTCTTGCAAAACACAATGGTAAAGGTGAAAAGGACAGAACAAAAGTGTAGAGCTGTAAAATGAGTCAAAATCCATGACTTTCTGCAACAACAGACCTCAGACATTCTATCAGTACAGCCCTACAACAGAATGTGTTTCTAAATCAACATTATAAAAAGCCTGGACAAAACTTCCTATTTCATTTGCTGCAACTCTATCAATTAAACTCAATATACAGAACTGAAATGGAGATGAAAATCAGGGGACAGAAAACCAGAAGTTAACAGAGAGTTCTCTCACTATAGAAAAAGGATTCATGCTACACTTGGTAAGAAATCTTTTCTCCACAAATTAATACTTTACACAGCTGGAAAAACCAGAAGAGCCTGAGCAGGCACCAGGCATTATGGATGTCCCTGGGAGCTCTGGGGTCTCCAAAGAACCAAGAGGCCACACTAAATTAACCCCATTTAGAGGCACTGAGGAAAGGAGAGCGGGTAACAGAAGTATCTCTAATAACTCAGTGCACACAGGGACTCTTCTACTTTGGCTCACAAATTCTCCTTCCGGATATCAAGTTGCTACTTGGGTAGCTCAAAGAAGAAGAAAACCAATAAAATGCACACTGAAAAAGTTGAAGAGGAATATTCTATCGTATAATATATGATGTCAGTCAACCCACAAAAAAACTAAGCTAGAGTTAGAAGAATTTTCCCATTACAGCATCACATTACAATTGATTTTTTATGACTTATAATAAAGCATTTGCCCTTTTTCACTGTCAAAAATAAGACAATTACCGCAGCTACCACTTCAGCCTGTCCTGCTGTACAGTTGTCTGGTATATCTTAGAAGATGAAAAATAATTTTTAAAGTATTTTTAACTCAAACAATGGATGCAGTTAGAAAAGATTACCTTGTATACATTTGGAGAAGGTATTCCCAGATTCCAAGAATAAAAAAAAAAAAAGGAAAAGTTAAATATAAAAGATGAAAGCTTAAGATTTGTTTAGAAATGAAATCAATGGTGATACACACAACATGCCACCCAAAACACCTGATGAGCATTATTCTTTAGGATATCTCACTCCCTTTTTAAGTAACATTTTTCAGTCAAGTTTCTTCTTCAACTTAATTTCCTAAAACCTCTTTCCCCATTTAAACTGTACTACCTAAAAAACGGCTTCAATATCCTTCTCCTCCCTTGAATGGCCATGCATATTTTGCCAGAAACAGGAAAAGCAGGAACGCAATCGCATTTGTGCTGATGCTAAATGTTAATAGATTTGCCTAAATGTCTGCTAATAGCACCCCTAGAATTAGCTAGACTAGTAGTGCATGCCTAATGTCTTGTTTTTGTTGTTGCTGCCTTAGCTGTTTTCTCCTTTTTTTTCCCCCTCAGTGACAAAAATAAAGACATTTTTAGTAAAATGTTTCCATACATCTGTGGCCCGTACAGCAGCCGTGCCACCACCCCCCCTGGAGCACTGACAAAGCATCACTGGGATTATAAATCCCAACATTCTACTGTTTCCTTAAATTAAACATGAAAAGTTTAATGTTTTTGTAAATTAAACATGAAGCCAGCCAAAATATGTCCTTCTATCACCTCTTCTAATTCCTCCAGGTCACTTTTCTTAGCTCCATGCAGTCAGAGCATGATGCTTTTATTGGTGTGTACTTGCAGAATGTTGTGGGAGAACAAAGCCTTTGAAAACATTTTCTACAGGCCAAAACATTTAATAAATATGTATTACACTCCCGGAGCTCCAATTTGCTCAGGATCACAAAGCCATTTAGAAATGTAAAAGATTTTTAAAATAAACAGTACTAAGTGGCTTAATTGAACAATCATATTTTTAAAACTAAATAACCTGTGAAAATTAGATTATGAAAAAAATCTGATTTAGTAATTTGTGCTTCCAGTTGCTGTACAAATGCATTATGTTTCCAAGTCTTCTACTGCTTCAAAATATAATCTATGTAAAAATATCTTGGGAGAAAACACCTTCCTTTTTTATAAAGGACTGCTAATTTGTAGCTGTCAGTTGACTGAGCCACCATGAAATACTTTACTATTATTTTTATATTTCCTGCTGTTACTGTAGTGCAGGACAGATATCTAGTCCTTCTATTTCTGTTAAAAGTACATAAAAAAAGCTGCACATTCTGACTTCAGCCTGCAAAAAGCCACCACACGCAGAACATTTACTACTCATTCAAAACACAGAGGAGAGAAAAAAGCCAAGAGTTGCTCCAGGTCCAAGAAACTTTCAAATCTTTAATTAGAAATTCCGGGCCTGAGTCTAACTATGATAATATTGAGGGAAAAAAAACCCCAAAACCAAACCTACAAGTCTTTTCATCTACACCAATGGAAACACACGACTTGTAAAGGGTATGAAAAATAGGAATCAAGTCTCTGATTATATTACCTTTCAGAAAATTTGTTAGCATGTTATTAGCAAAATGTTTATTTGTTAATTATAGTTTTAATTAAGATACAACAATAAATTATCTTTGCCATATTTCTGTAGCTATTTACAACCCCTGAGACTTAGATATCTCATTCTATATCTGTAGAGCTGTCTGGAGGAAATTAGAGTTATACCACCATGGTTGCACTTTGCTCACCCAAAATCCTTCTGAAACTTGGAAGGAGGGACATGGTGTCTCTCCACATGACTCTGCAAACCACAACTGCACAAACATCAGCACCACCACTCTTACAAAGAATGGCTCAAACCTGGTTTTCAAGGAGGAAACCGCTGATTTATTATTTTCATTAGTATTTTTAAACTGATTGCTAGACTGTTTGCATAATCCACAATATTGCTAATGCCAGTCAAAATTAAAGAGATGGCATGACTGGGAAGGAAGAGACTGTACATAAAAGACCCATTTGCTATCTGTCTTTGGTGCCACCTGTTTTCCTCATCTCAGTAACTTCAGATTACCCTCTGCAAAAAGCTTCCATTGTAGGTATCATGTGCAGCTTTTCAGCCTGTACCAATAAGGCAGGAATGTCTAGAAAGTCTAGATTTTTCTAGATGGTAAGAAGATTCTTCCCAGATGAACTGCAATGAAACATGGTTTGTCTACCAGCCCAACATTTATGGCCTAACTTCTGATTTCAGCTTGGTAGCATTGCTTTCATGAATCTCTCATGATTTCTCATAAATTTAAAGAATGCCAGACCTCTATGGAGAGCAGGGTACGTGAGGAGCAGCACATCAGACAGAAAGTGTACACCCCAAATGTCAACACATTCCAGGTGCAGCAGGGGATGCAGGAGCCCACTGTAATACCAATTTTCAGAATTCTGCAGGCCAGGGGTATTTTACCAATTACAATTATCAGGCCGAAAAAAATATCTCTCCAGTCCACACGCTGCCATAATTTGACAAGTAAGGTATGCCAGATTCAAAAGCAGTGGTTTTCCTTCCTGAAAGCAAGTGAGTTTGACATGCCCTTTGAAGACAAATGTACATTCAATTTTATCTTTCAGTTCCCAGCACACACACAAAGGCAGAGCATTCATTACAGTTCCTTCCCAAAATGTCAGTGAGATCCTTACACAGCAAGGGTTTGCTCTTCACCCCAAATCCAAACCAGAGTCGTTCTATGACCCCTTAACTTACTTCAGTTGAAAAGGAATGATGAGTTTCTTGCACAGTGACAGTAACTGGAAAAAAGAGCTTTATTCATGTGTTTATTTTCTTCTTTTTTTTTTTTTCTGTTTGCCCCCCAATCTTAATTGAAAAGAAAACCAAGTCACACGGATACTTTTCCATATCCCACCTATATATACCACCTTCTTTTCTGTGAGTCAGAAAGCACCAATGCAAAACTAGAACATGAATATCTGAAGGGCAATTGTCGTTTGGATAATGAAAGCTACGAGTCAATTCAAAGTCAAATACACACAACCTGTTTTCTGTGCTTCAAGGAGACAGCAATAAAATAACACCACCATAACTATGCTACAACAGTTGCTTTGTTTTGGTTTTCCATATTATTTGTACTTTTCTCATTACCTAACAATTATCTGGATGTTTATGGTCAAAATGTAACAAGGCCAACAAATATTTGCCAGAAAACCTGAAAACAGAAAAGTGTTACATAAACAAACCACAATTACTCAGTTTGAAACCGCTGATGAGGTCTCTGCTCTGCTGACATACACAGAACTTCCTCATGCAGTGCATCAGAAGTCTTAAAAAATACTGAATTATATATGTGTGTAAATGAAAAATAAGCTATTTAGACTGCATTTAATTAGTATTTCCACACGCTTAGTAACTAATTAATTAATAGTAGGTAGAAGTACTGATTTTGTCCTTTACTAGCAGCTCTTGGAAATACACAGGAATAAAGAAATCGTCAAGTATTAGTTGAAAGCATAAAGCTCATCTAACTAATGAGGTTTTGTAACTTTCCAACCTACTCTATCCAGAAAGGAAAATTGCTCTTCTTCTCCCATTTAAAAAAGAAAACTGTTTTTCCTCTGTTCAGCCGAAGAACTGCAGTGGAATGGTACATTAGTTTAAAAGGTACTGAAGCTCTTTCCATTCTTCTGCTTTAAAAAGTCTTTTGAGTGCTGCTATTTCTGTATCCCTCTGGTACATATACTTTGCTGCCTTCGTTTTGTATAAAAAGGAACAAGACTAGGTCAGGGATGCAAAACCACCCCATGGCAGAACATAGAGAAGACCTGGAAGGACTGATCAAGTCCTACCATTCCAGTGTTGTGTTGCTGATTAACTTCTTAATTTATTCTAATAATACTTTGGAATTAATATCACACTATGTCATAATGACACCTTTTACTTCATAAATATATATATACACACATACAGACCAGAAAAAAAAAATAACTGAACAATATCCTGGAAGAAATGTGTTTTCCTACAGCAATAGCAGCTGACAGCAAAGAACTGCTAACCTGTTACCTCAGATTTTCAAAGAATGCATATAACATCATTATATCTGCAGCCAGATTATTTGGTTGCATCACAAAGTTGAGCAGAAATTTGCATTTGCAGTCTTAAGCTCAAAAAGCAACTCTTAGCTGGTCAGGTGTTATTAAAAATAAGCATGTTCAAAGCTGCAAACCAGGGAAAGACATGGTCCCAGCCACACAAAGCCTACACTGAGAAGGTGACAAGGAAGAACCAGGGATTTCACTGGATATGCTCTCAAGTTCTACTGCCTTGTTGTGGCTCCTTCTTATTTTTCTCAAATTAAGGAGTAGAACAAGAGGTGAGAGTACTTGATTTCCAATCTCAGGTCTATTACATAATTAGAATATAAGGTAAGGATTTGTTAGAAACATAATAAAAGTTATGTGAATCGGTAATGAAAGGGGGAAATTCCCTTTGAAAACACATCCAATACTTTCATTAGGAGATGTATTCATGATAAAATGTTAGTAGTACAACATCTAGAAAAAAACACATGAAAAATTATTTATATTTTATTTCACCCTCTGTATTTTAGGAGAAGCAAACAGATTTGGATTAGATGGTTTCAATCATCGAAGGTCAACCATTTGACAATGAGCTACTTAACACTGCAGTCACTTGAAGCCTGTACTATATAGAGACATTTCTAGTAGAAAGACAGGAAAGAAACAGAAAGCAGAGTTACCCATTTATTCAAAGACTCTGGGATAAAGTCCTAAAAAAACCCACAGGGCATACTTTTCTCTACAAGACTTCATATTGAAACGTGATCATCAGAAACATGCACATATTATACCCTGCTCACCTCCACAGAGGTGTTCACAGTCACAGCCAATTTCTTTAGTGGTGCTGTCAGCACAGCTATGAGGAAATAGAAAAGATTTGCTGCACTTAGAAGGTATCACCTTCACTCCTTAAGTTCCAATTCCTTTAGCTCGTGGAGTAGCTGGTGATAGAAAAAGTGGGCTAGAGCTGGCCATCATGGGTCATCCAGCCTATCCCTCCCTCCCCAGCCACTGCCAATAACCCCTTCCTTGCCTTCCCTTTTCCCATCAATCAGCAAATGATTCTCCAAACTAAGACAAACTTTCGTGAAACTTTTTAAGTGTTCTGGGAACATGTAAAGCCATCCTGAAATAAAGACACCTTAAGCAAGGTACAGTCACCACTACAGAAAGTTTCCCTGTTGTACTCACATCTTGAAGCAGTTCAAACACAATTCAGAGCTAAAGCAAAACCTTCAGTGGATTCCAACTCATCTGTGCCATCGAAAAACCACAAGTCTTTGTATCATTTGAGACTTAATCTACAGAGCATATTATTAGCCATCATTGAAGTGCTTTCCACCTGCACAAATGTCTCTGATCTTTCTTGACATGTAGCAGACAATCCTCATCCTAGTCAGATGTCAGAAGTACAGACATCATCCTGTGTGCTTAAAACTTAAGCAGGGTACTTCAAGTCACAAAGACACCATGACACAAACAGGACCCAGTTACATTCTTTGCCTTACAGTGCTTTACATAGCTGATCTTCCTTTCATATGATAATTGCTTGCTACCCTGTTTATCCCCTGATATCATCTTATTTAATGAATAAATGTCCTGTTCTATTTGGGCCTTACTCTATGTCTACTAGCATGACACTCATTTTCTGCTCAAAACTTGACTGTGCTGTGCACTGAAGCTGCAGAAGATACACATACTAGTTCTCCACCTGCCTTAAGGTGAAACCATGATAAAGAATGAAAGAACCTCCTGGTTGTCACAGTCCCATTATAACCCAAAACTCAGAAAATTCCATCTCTGGTAACAAACAGCACATCCCTAACTTTATTGTGAGAGGCAGCTTTCTCTTTGCTGGGATCCAGAGGGAACTGCCCTGCTCATGCTGGAGCCTTTCAGGTCCTTTGTTCCAATCACACTGTGTACAGGTGGTCTCCCCAAATCTGGCCTTTTCTGACTCATCTGCAAAGCCCTTATTCCCTTCCTTTGCATCGAGCCAGTTTCTGTACCTGTTTACAGAGGCTGATAAATGCTCTAAGTGTTCTCACTGCAGGCCTCTGAGATTATGCAGAAATACTTACAGACTTCCCCTCGATCTCACTATTACTGTGTATGTACCTTTGTAATTTTGGCTTCATTTGTTGTGCTCATCCGTGCCATTTCCTGTCTTCATGTTGTCAGCTTATGTTTCATTCTTTTAATAGAAAATAGTTTATGAGTGAACGCCTGGAGGAACGAAGCCTGCATGATATGTGCTTTTGCACTTGTCAATCTTTTCCAGTCTTCAGCTTAAGATCTTCTGATAATCTTTACATTTGAAATGCCAGCAGCACGTAGTTTAGTACCATTTCGGTTTAGATGAACAATAGCGTTCTGAGAAGAGTGACAGGGAGGATTAGTGGTTCCTGAGAGCTGCTGTCTGCCAGAGATCTGACCTGCATGCCTGCATCCACCACTCACAGATGGAGAGGAACTTGGAAACGCGGCACTTGGCATAATGTAGAAATTCCCAACCTTCTCAAATCTGCATTTTATTTTCCTTCTACGCGCTTATTCGCTTTCTTTGCATCTTTCTCAGCTTATGTCTCAGAATGTTTACTGTCTCCACACTTCAATCTCTCTCTACCAACTCAAAACCTAGTCTCAAAATTCTCCTTACGTTTGGTGTCAGATGAGCTACAAACTTCCAACTCAAGTACAAGTTTCTTGCTTTAGTCGTAATTTTTCAATAACAGTAACATTTCCTTCCCTGAACAGTTCACAGCTTTCTTCTATATGTACAGACCTTGAGCATAACATCACAGTCTGTGAGAACGTGTGTGACTAGGATATACTAACCTATAGTAGTATCAGCCCCAGGAAGGGACAGAACAATTACTGTTATGTTTGCAGTTGGCTACAGCCCTGTGTTTTAAATATGGGGATTAATTTCACTTCTGATTTTACTGTTAATTATATAAAATTATTTATCTAATTATATATAACAAAAATATTATCATATATAAAGTTATTCATATATGTTAATTATATTAAAGTTTACTGTTCTATGTTTAAAATTAATCATTAGTATTTTACTTCCTTTTTTTTTAATACTAATAAAAATCTTATTTGAAACTTATCAACAGTAGCAAATGCTAAGCTGAACTCACCTGCTTCTCTCAAAACCCTGAAAACCTAAACCATTATAACTTTGAATCAAGGCAATTCAATGAATTTAATATTAAAGTGTTGAAACTATTGTAATGTTTGTAACAGAATGTTTCAAGTCTGGAATACAACTCCATGTTCTTTGTCAATATTGTAAGTGCACTTCGTATTTTAAAAAAATTGGTATTATTCTGCTTCATAAAAAACACCTCACATTATGGCAGAAAACTGAATAGCCAGTTCTTCCACTGGATCTTAATCATTTGCAACAATGGCTGATTTTTTTTTTCCCTTTTTTTGTTAATAATCCTGTTCTCTCATTTCTCTTTTCACAATTGTTTTCAAAAAAAAACCAGCCATCAAAAACAAAGTAATGGACAAACAAATAAACCAACTCATCTGAACCTTCTGCTGTGAAACTGAAAATCAACTGTATGTGTTCCTAAGCAGTTTGAGAGCAGTCCTGTCCCTATGTCCAGTGGAGCCTACAAGCCCACCAGAGCAGGGATCAACCACTAAAAAGCACTTAATATGGTACACAGGATGAATAAACAGTGCAATAACTCTCAAGGTCATAAGGGGAAAACAAGATATAGCTGAGGAACATTAACATGAGCTTGTATCTTAATTACCTTCATGAAGCAGAGATGATGAAAAAATAGCAAGTCAATATGGAAGCTGTCGGAGTACTGACACCTTTCAGTAGTGGTTTAAAAGCAAATAATAAATCCATATTTACATTAATTCACATCCCTTGGCTCATAAATAGGAAGTTGTAATGGGTCCATGATTCACTCACTTTGTGAGCAGCTTCACAAATACATTTTATTCCCCTGCCTGCTTTTCCCCCTCAAGTAGGTGTCTCTCCCCACAGTGTATTTCTCAGCAGAAAGGTTGTGCTGATACTGTTCTCCACAACAGCCATCAGCACTTCACTGGATCAACAGGTAAACCAACACACCTGTTCACACAGACTTAGTTTAGGGAGGCTCAAGATGCTCTTCTGGACCTCTCCTGTATGTGCCATCACACGTGTAAGATGACACACACTTGAGCAGGCAGGAAGTTTCCATTAGCATTGTGACATTTGGATGCTCACTTGTGTGAAGATGCAAGGAAAAAAAAAAAAAAAAGGACAAGCAGAAAGGAAAGAACTGATTTTATGGGCTGACCTACAGCACACAACCTAAGCCCAAATGTTAAGCACCGAGTCACTTGAAGTGTTACAATAAATGTTAATCGTTATCCATTACTTCAAAAAAGCTTCTGTTTTTTTCCACTTGTAGAGCTGATGAAAAAAAATGCTTAAAATGCATTGGAAAGGTAACATGTACAACTGTTTTTATGCCTGAGATTAAAGGTAAGCAGGCCAGCACCCTGTTCACATACCACTACTCCTGCCAGAACACTCCCCAGGTATCATGTAATTAGTAATTCATATACATGGGCAGATGTGGGTAGAAAATTTCTTTAGACTCCCAGACAAGTATCTTAACCTTTGGACATCCTACCCTCTTCATTGTATTCGATTAGACAGAAATCTTATAAGAAAACAAAGATTTTAAATAGAAAACTGAAAATAAATGACCCCTGTCAGGTTCATTTGTCTTTGTTATTTTCAAAGCTTTACTTTTAGATGGGGAAAGAAAGGGGGGGGAGAACTTATGAACTTATTTTTTATATAGCACAAAAAAAGGCTATAAAATGCAAAACATCAAGGAAAGGAAATTGAGTTCTTGGCAGTTCAGGATGAGTTATTTTATGTATTAAATTAATGAGCAAGTGTAGTTTTCAGTCATATTCAGCCAGTATATAAGCATTTGTTAAACTTCTAAGGTATATATTTATATTGTGTTTAAGTAGCTCAGTGAATGAGGGCAACAGTAGCACTAATCAAAACACAACAAACTACAGGGGATTTAAACCAGTGTTTATAAGCACTGAGATGAAAACTCTCTTTAGAGTGAAACCAACAAAATGCTTTTCCATCTAGTACAGAGATTAGTAGTTTCATAACAAAAATACACTAAGGAAAGCTAGAAAATTGGACTATGAATATTGAAAAAACATCACAAAATTAATTTTTGATTTACCGTGTTTGCCACCAGATCATTTTTTCCCCTCTCTCTTTTCAGCCTGTAGAGAGTCAAGTCCCACCACATAATGGTGACAACACCAAGCTAAAGCTTAGAACAAGAACACCACCACTAAAATCTCTTACCTTGTTTCAAGCACTAAATAGAGTGCACTGGACAGAATAACTTTTACCCATCTGATGAATAACTGCCTTTTTCAATTTCTGATATCAGTTCAACTGTTTTTTCCTGTTCCTTTTCTAGGATCAGTCCATTTCAACAAGGCATCAGGTCTAACTCACTAGAACAAGATCAAAAACCAGTAACAGAACCATTTGATTTTCAATCTCAGACTAAATAATTTCAAATGAACACATGCTAAGGGAATGTCCATGCATTTTAAAAACTTGTGTTTTGGGTTTTTGGGTTTTGTGTTTATTTTTTTTTGTTTTTTAAACACAACTACTACCAAAGTATTTTAAATTATCCTAGGGCATCAACAATTTGAGATTATCTGATGGCTTCCAGCTATTACATAATGGGTAATTAGATGGTGAAACTTCCAGTGACTTAGAAAAATAGTCTACATGTTAATTGCTTTTATGAGCCCTTTAATGTAATCTGGGGACAGAAAGAATTTTGGACTGTCTCTGAATAATAACATTAGTGGCAGCAAGTTTAATTTCTTTTCCTTTTTTCCCCAGACATTTCTCAGAGGTTTTGATAATTTCCTTCCCCCTCCCTGTACACTATATATGTATACATTTTTACTATCCCCACTATTAGATTTTTTATTTAATTGCAACCAATGGTCATTGACCATTTTTGATGCAGTGTCCTCGCTACCAGGAGATTCCCACCTCCCTATGAAGAGACAACTGTATTTTCAATTCGTTATTTTTTCTGGTTTCTTCCTTGGCATCCTTTTTTTGTGAAATTTTAATTGAAAAAAGGACATTTGCTTCCCTTTCTCCTTTCAAATCCTCCCAGTGATCTTTGGCATTTGACTTCCCTACAGACAGGGAACCATGAGCAGTCTCATCTTGCTCTCGACAGGCTGACAGTGGTGAATTTTTTGGCAACAGAGCTCCTACTGCCACAACACAGGCTGCTTGAAGCTTGGCATGGAGTGTTGCCTATAAACACCTCAAGAAATGAGGTGAATGTCTAGTGCTGAACTGTCAAAAGCAGAATGTTTATGTGATTTAGTTGAGAAAACACGGAGTGAATCTGAGAAAACTGAAAACAAAACAAAACAAAAAAAAACAGGAAAAAGTTTTAAACCCCCAGAATATTCGAAATTAGCATGGAAATATAATAACACAGGAAATTCCAGAACACCACATCAACACTCTCCAGTTCAAAATTTTTCCCTCAATCATTCACATGTATCAACTACAGGATGATCCATGCAGTTCTCAAGTTCCCTTAAGTTTATGGTGTCCCTTCCCCACTTGCTGTAATAATGACACCAGTCAAAGGAAGGAGGGGGGGGGTACAATAAACACAAATTTCAGAGCAGATCAGCCTAAACACAAACCCATCAGCACAAAACAGAAAAAAAATATTTAATTATAAACAAATCACAAGTGATTACATTTACTGAAAAAAGGTTTTGGTTGTACTTCAGGGGAGGTAACATGGAGGTGTGCAATAAATGACACAATTTTTCTGAAACCAGTTATTCCAGTATGGAATCTCCTCTTTGAATGCCTTATGCAAATCTGAGTATACATAAGAAGTGCCACACTTATCAAGTCTTCCTAAAGAATGAATTCTCTTGAATCACAGAATTCTTGGAGAACAATTGCCATGGGGCAGCCTGTGCTACTGTGATCAAGGGGTTGTTAAAGCCTTAGCTCTCAGAAACACCTATAAAACCAGAAATTGCTTCCAGAATGTTCCTAAAGAGCCCAGTTGAAAGTGGTACCTGCATTCACTTCAGAGAAAGTTCAAAGAAGAGGAGAAAAAAAACCCCAACTGTTGATGCACAGTTCCTGACTCAAGTCTGGCACTTCCAGGAAGGACAATACTTGAGCCATACAAGTGTTTATTCCATCCTGTGCCCAAATGGTTTCACCAAATGACAGACTCACCTCTACCAAACTCTGTCATGAAGAGCAGAATTAGCAGCCTCAAGGCTGTGCAGAAACAGGGGGAAATGAGTGTTTTGCTTGGAGAGTGTGGGGGGCAATGATTAATCCAACATCTCTCCTATGTAAGAGGAGATGCAGGGTTGGTTGGTCAGAGGAAGGAGAACAATTTTGCCTTTGAGAACTCTATAAAAAGAGAAAACAGCCAGAATTCTGGTTCCTGCCACTAAATTCAGTCTGATCAGGCCTGCACACATGACAGTCCTCTTGCTTTTTGCCTTTTGAAATCCAATTTGGTCTCATTTTCTCGAGATTTCCTGCTCATGATTCTTTACCACCTAGGTACACCTCTGATCTAATAAATTAGCATTGTTATTACAGAGATATTTAAGTAGCAAAAAGAAAACCAGGAAGAGCAGATTACTAACTTGTCCAAAGCAGGCAGACATCTTTTTGCAGAAGTGGTTATCAAAATTTAGAGCACAATATTTTATTGTATTACAAACACTACTGGTGAGCTGCAATCAGCCCATGTGCAAGTTAGTAAAAAAAAAAAACAGAACAAGAAAGATTTATAATTAAACTAATCAAAATCTTACAGGCAGTCTAACAAGTGCTTCTGAATTTTTGATGTGGCATGCTGGTTCTTAAATCTTGAGAACTGCTGCTCTACGTGATACAAGCACCCCATTGGGCTCCATCAAACAAAAGTCTACATCTTAGAAATCTCAATTCCTTACACAAACCAGACTATAGAGGCTGATGTGCATTGCTGGATGAAAAATTGACCTTTGTGAAAAGAACTTCAGGGCTCTGAAAATGTATTGTGGTGTGCAGAGTCCCTTGGAACTACAATAATCCGTGTGCTTCTAAGTGCTGAAGAACATTTTTTTCCTAAACATACCAGAAACCCCACATTCCAAAGAGTAAAGGGCTCCCAAAAAATTTCTATCAAAATAATTTCTTAAGCAAACAAAAGAAACCCACCACAAACTTTTCTTTTTGTAGCTTCATAATGGGATGTCACATCAGTCTGTGCTTACTCTAATGGGGTTAAACACACATTCTGTAACCTGCCAACACAAATTAAATTATTTGATGTTGTTATACTTTTACCTCTACAGTTTTGACTTAATGTGGTGAAATTAGGATGTTCGATCCATTTTAATGTGTACCCGACCTCAGATTCTGACATGTAAATTATTTACAAGTTAGTATTATCTCCTAAGAAAGACAGCACTTCAAACGAGTCCCCATGCACTCCCCTGGCAACCACAGAATTCAAAATATGCAAAAAATTAATCTTTCCATAAATATTTCTTGAGTATTTTTAATTATCTTAGATCTAAAAGCTACACTCCTCTTCACACAGAAGCATCACTGACTTTGCTTTCTCAAACGAGCCTGGGAAGGGAGTGAGAAGGAAGGCTGTGCCAACTCTATTGCGGTCAAGTGGATGGAAGTCTGCTTGTGCTATCTGAATCACACATTGGCAGATGAAAAGACATGCCTTTTGCCATCTGTAAATTTTAATGTGCCAGATTTTGGCTGCCAAACAACCTAAAGTATTTACTTCACTGAGGTACACAGAAAGAAAAAAGGACATAAGAAGTTTTTATCTTGATTTAAGTGACAGCACTAGATAAAATCAGCTTATGCTACAGTTTCACCATTTAAACTTAAGCACTGAAGTAAATTTCTCATCCCTATAGAGATGTGCTGATGAAAAAAAAAAACACCTCAATGCCTCCATGGCTTCCTTTCTGCATTTTAGAAGAAAACAACCATGTGGATTTTTTACAATGGTTTGAAAATGCCATTTCGCTAAAACTGAAGGTACATAACAAATGCCTGATCCTTTCAGGGCTTGCAGTCTCAAAAGACCATTGCAAATGCAAATAGCTATAGTTGTTACTGAGGAAACAGAAACAATGAGGAGAATAAGAATGGCAGTGGCAGTGAGGACTTGACAGAAATTATCTTCCCTGTAGCAGGAAAGCTGGAATCTAGTTCTGCTTTGCAACAGTAAGTCATGTGGCAGTCTGAGGATAACTTCAATCAGCTCTGTGATCCTCACAGTCTATTTTAAATGACCATGATTTATGCTTTGTCCAAAACAGTGCACAGTGGTGCAGCAAAATTCCTTTGCCATATTAAAACATTTGTCCCATTGCTCCTCCCTTCAGTCATCTCTTTCATATTAACCCCTTATTTCTCAAAAATCGACGCTGTGATAATATGTTTTCCTTGTATCTGTCAATGATTTGTAAGGAAAACAATTTTTTTTCGTCCCTAAAGCCAAAAATGTACAACAGTACTTACACTTCTGCATTGTTGCTTTTCTCTTGGCACTAGCACAAATGAGAAGAGGGTAGTTTAAAACTTAAAGGTGGAAAAAAAAGGAAAAAGTACACAAAAGGCAGATGTGGAGGTATGTTTTCTCTCTTATTGCTCTCATTTCAATTTGACAGTTCCTTTACAATTCTTCCTTGTTTTCAGAAGTTTAACTTTGAGAACCATAAACTTCTATCTGAAGAATTTACATTAAATAGGATGAATAATGTCAAATTTATGCAAAATGTAAGGGAATCGCTGCAGATTAGCTGCAATTTTGATCAACTGTACTTTAAAATGGAGGAAAATCCTTCACAGATATGTGAAGCAAAATCCACTACTTCTGGAACAGAAGCATGTCACAGAGGTATTGCACATATTGTGGAAAAGTCTTTAAGCAAATGCAAATTGGCAGAATGGAACTATCTGAATACAAGGAAGAACAAAACACAAGATCAATCAGATGAAAATCGTGCTGTTCAACTTGCTGAAAATTAGAGACATTTCAGACTGCAAGGGGTTTTTCTTCATTCTGATCTCTGAGCATCTGATACTGTGACTGGCACAAAAAGTACACAACATCTAGAAATTTTAAGAAATTCCAATATCTTCCCAAACTAGAGAGATTTGAGTTGTGAGTACCGTGGAGACTGAAAGGCATTGGATATTGAAAGGCATAAGATTCCTTCCCAGAAGTCCATCCCTATTGAACGTCATGAATTTTTCTGTCCCAAAAACTGTTTTGATGCTGCAATTTATCTTTCCCCTGGAGAAAGTGAAAACACAGGTACAAACTCAGCCTCCCAAGCTGCAGCTCTCCTGGACCACTGCTGGCCACCTTCCCCACCACGACCTGCTCCCTTTTGCTGTACCAGAGGTGACAACAAAAGAGCAGAATTTTCACACATGCACAGAATACAGGAATATATAAATTACTTTCATGTGTCAGATACCAAAATATTTCCCAAGATAAGACACCTACAGGTACCACACACACAGGTAGTACCTCACCATGCAGAATACAACTGAATCTGCTTGCAAAGCTGCCCTAGCAGTGACCACACAACAGGTCCTTGCAGACACTCCAGGTCCCCCATGGTAGAGTGACTGGACTAAACATCTCGGCTCGGATTTCTCTGATTTTCAAGTGAACTTCCTTTTCTGTTGGAACATGGATCACCTGCTCCACCACACACACTTCTGTATTATTAATTTGTTAGCTTGCTCGAATCACAGTTGAAAACCTTTCAGCCTTGGTTTGCAGCAATAAATTCAACTGACAGCTGAAATTTGGAACGCTCACTTAATATTGATTCTGAATGTAATAACAAGCGACATGACCTTTTGGAGGGTGTAAAATATGGCTGCCACAACATCTGTGCCACATTTCTTGCTGTGTAGTAATATGCTGTAACAGCACGGAGCTGGCACTCAAGTTAAGCTTTATTATCAAGCAGATCTCTCCATCTCTCTGGCTCCATTAAAAAAAAAAACCAAAACCCCAGAACCTTACCCCACCCCCCAAACGCTTCCCACATCCAGAACTAGTGCACATGTCACTGTTTCTAAGACCTAATTTATCTTGCAGTAAGGAAAGAGAGATTGGACTGCTGAAAGAGACCCCCTGTGTCAAACAGGGCAGTTCCAGCAGAGTGAAAAATCAGTGTATCTTCAGACAGGAATCCTACACTGAGTATCCTCAGCAAATATCTATCGAGTTATACTGTTTATTGTTATCTTCCTACCTACAAGGAAATACCTTGACATCTTTCCTTCCATTCTGACAAAAGAAACAACACGTTAATACCATTTTTGTGTGCTCTGACACCACGAACAGCATCTTCATTTAACATTACCCCAGGATACCTTGAACTAATTTTGCTAGGCTGGATACAGGTTGGTTCCTTGCAGTAATTTACTTTGAAGGGCTGCTATCTTTAAAACATGGTCCATGTAGGCAGAACACAAATTTCTGTGGTTTTTTAAATCCAATTTAACTAAATTCAAATTATGCAAGCAGTCTAACCAAGTTTCAAAACACACCCCCTACACACACTTTTATACACATTATAAAAAATGCTTCAAGTAGCTCCTGGTTGGTTTTTTTTTTGTTTGGCATAACAAGTAAACTGTAAACTGAAACAATGGATCTGTTTATCCTTGTGAACAATACTTCCTTTATCTCTTAATGAACAAGAAACACAATTAAGCAGATATTTACCATGACATTTTAATTTCGCATTTTGTGATTTTAGTTTCTACACTGCCAAACACATGGTAGCAGCTAAATTTTTAAATGCTGTAGGACTCACCGTCCAAGAAAAAATAAAATGTTTCATAGTTTATAGTTAAATAAAGCTTATAAACAAAGACCTATTGACACTTGAACAAAGTGGTATAATATAAAGAATATGAAAATATTTTCTTTTCAAAAATCTTGAGAGATCTTCTAATGCACATTTTGCTAGAACATGAACCTGTGCTGGCCTTGTGGGCAGTGCTGGTGGAACCTGCATCAGGCAGATTATGACACTTCACAGTCACACACTGAGAGCCAGAGTCCTGTTCTGTTACTAAATATTTTATAGAAAGCTACAAAGAACTGAAGTTTATAAAAACACACCAAGTATACAAACATATTCCTTGAGATGTAATCCTGGCACGGTGGGAACAGATTCCCAATATGTAAGTTTCAAAAGGCATTAAACATCTCTGTATACATGTACTGACATACACTAATTCACCTATATTACATTTAATAAATATAGGTACACTTGATTATTACTGAAAGCAGAATGAATCCCTAATGATGACCAGATATTTAAAATCTGAATTTCATTTAAATGTATTATACATACAAACTAGCATAATCAAATGGTTAGTTCCTGTCTGCCTTTCCCCTGCTCTAAGCATAATTTCATTTAACTATAAGATCAGCACCTGAACCAATCAGCTCTCCCTTTGTGCTACAGTAGATGAAGCTCTGACTGTAACAAAACACGATGAAAGACTGGACAAGATGCGAAAGAACTACTAAATAAATAATTGTTAAATTGTTCAAATTACAATGAAGTCCCGGACTCATTTGAAGGGGTTGGAGAAGAAAATAAAACACTTTAAAGGCTGTACCTTACCCTTGAGTCCCCCCCCTCTCATAATGAACTATTATCATAGAGGAGTAAATCCCAGGAAAGTAGCAGTAGAAGTATTACTGGAAGACCTGAAGATCCCATGGGTTTGGTCTTTACCCAAGTTGCCACGTTACACACAATGTCCAACAACTCCAGCAGGTTAATCTCTGCTTAAGGCTGTTTGAAATCCACACACTTCATGTGCATGACCTCATGTTGTCCTCTTCTACAGCAGCATTTACAGGTCCTACATGATGGACTCAGCTGCAGGATAAGAGAGAGCCACACACATCTTTGGGAGTGGTTTCTCACTGTGTAACTGCATTAGACTCGAGAGTTTACCAGCCCAACCAGGCCTTGGAGTTTTAAGTAGACACCAAAACCACTGGGATTAGTCTCAACAGCTTCCAACATGTCTCCCCAGGGCTGTTCTGCACCACAGAACCAGCTGCCCTCCTTCCTGAGCTGCTGCTTGAACCCTTTGAGGCATCACAAAAAGCAGAGGTAAACAAGCACCAATTGGATTACTCCTACATTCTCAGCTGAGCTAGAATTCAAAAGTAATCTGATTATATGTATATTATGAGCCACTAAAAATCTTTTTGCAATAATTACCAAGCTTCCACACATAAAAAAGGGCATTTTATTTAGCACTGGGCTAATCTATCAAGTGGTAAGCTTCAAAGCAAATGTTGAGGGGGAAAAACTAAACTACAAACAAAAAACCCCCTGAAGTAGGT
Organism: Chiroxiphia lanceolata; assembly: GCF_009829145.1. NCBI lineage: Eukaryota > Metazoa > Chordata > Aves > Passeriformes > Pipridae > Chiroxiphia > Chiroxiphia lanceolata. The sequence goes on from NC_045651.1 coordinate 5,384,611, forward strand.
TTATAAAGCAAGGATATTTCTTTTTTATTGAACTGCAAAGAATTCAGACTCTTAAATGCACTGAAAGACTTTCACATAAAATACAATTTCTCCTTTGGACTTTCAAAGCTTAATTTCCAGTGATGAAACTTCTCTAAGTTCTAAAAGGCTCCAGAGCAGCTGTTGGAAATGCTGTCACTGTTTCTGATACACATCTCCAACCCAAGAGCTCTGGCTGGTTTGGGAGGAGGGAAGGCATGCAAAATAGCAGTGGCTGACACCTGCCTTAAATATTCATGGCCAAGATTACATGACAATTACATTTAAGCTTTATAACTTTAACTAAAATTTGGCAAACAACTAAGTATGAGCTAAGTTTGTTTATAGATAATACAAGGCTGAAAATGAAAAACTGAAGTAAGACAGTATGATGTTGCATAGGCATATATGCTCGAGCACATCTGTAAAGTTAGATTTTTACCATAGCTGTCAGTAAATACATCAACATAGCCCCAGGAGCACGGGCACAGAGTGAAACTCAAATATAAAGAAGGAGGAGCTGCAAGTGGAGGAGGGATGCACGAGGGAAAACAAGGCACTTGCCACGTTGCTGCTCATAAGTGAAGGCCTTCAGACACCTTCCTCAGGTGCCTGTTCCTACTGTGCAGAGTTTGGGCAACAATGAGGAAGAAATCAAGTTCACTCAGGAACGTGTGATGTGATCATGGTCACAGAGACACAGCAGAAGAGCAGAGATGACTGGAAAAAGGACTTGATTTACAGAGGACAAGCAAGGACGAGAAAGAGAGGGAATACAACTTGACTGCACTAAGTACCAGTTTGAAGACCCGGTGAAATGACTGAGTTTGGGATCCTGAGAAAGACTGGGAAGGCCACTAGCAAAGATTTGGACTCTAAACTTGAGAGTAGGCTTTGGTGCAGTCAAGGAATTGCTAGACAGAACCTCCTGGGGCAGAGCCATGAAGGTGATGCCAAGGAGCTGGTGGCACTCAGTGAGGGGGCAGAGGGAGACGGGGATGGATGGACAGGACTGGATAGGGTTTGCCAAGAGTGCTGAAAAACAGGGTGGATATTGTCATAAGGTGACACTCATTTGTGAAACATCATTGCCCTTTCTAAAGTTTTTCTCATCTAAGAAAGGCAAAAAAGAGAACCTGAGGAACTACTGGCTAATCAAACTCACTTAGAATGATGCCTGGGAAGAATTTGAATTACTTTTCTTTGGAAATATTTTCCAAGAACATCATTGACAAGTAGTTAATCAGGAACAGTTAATCCAAATTTTCCAACGGGCAAATCATGCTTGACCAAAATATTTACATTCTACAACAAAACGACTGGTTATGGAGGTGAGGAGAAAGCAAATTATGGTACATTTAATTTTCAGTGAACTTTTTGACACCCTCTCTCACAACAAGTGAGAATCCTCTTTGCTACTCTCAAGTAAGTAAGGAAAAAAATTAATGAACTACAGCTTTCAAATACCATAACATCTTAGGAATATAATGGTGTGCGGGTTGGTTTAAAAAAAAAAATCCTAAAGTCCATTTAATTCTTGCCTTTTATACCAGTTAATTAGTAAATCCCAGTGGCAGCAATATCCGAAATTCCTCATTTTTAAATTGCCTCCAAAGCCTGTACAATTGCCTTGTAAGCTGTTTGGAACTAGATGCAATAAAAGACACAAGGACTTGCAGTTAAGCACAGGCTTGAAGTGAGACACTTGTGATTCTCCACAGATAATATGGCAAAAATTAGATAACTCTGAAGCATGAGTAGAAATAGCAGCAAAACCTCTGGAGGCTTCTCATGGAACTGCCTTGAGTTTGTCACAGGAAACACGGAGAGCACAAAAGCATCCAAATCCCATCCTGCCTCTGCTTCCCTGCCATGCACAGGCACACGAGTCAGCAATGCAGGATGGACACCTGTTCATCCAGGAGTTAGGCTTTTGAATGCTTAAATTTACAAGCCAGAAACAATTAATCCAAAACTCTACCCAAAAAAATGGGATGCTTCTTAAAATATAAAGTGCAAATCAGCATTTAAAGCATAATAATAATTAAACTGTAGAGATTACTAAAAATACTGAAATACGTGTATAGTATTATATTTGTATAGTATTATACCAACATATAATATAGATTTTAATATAATATATACAATATGTAAATAGATATAGGAATATAGATTAATATGTATAAATAAATATAGATGAGACTGACATGAATACTAATTATAAAAGATATAAAACTACATGTATTTTATAAAAACAAGTATCCTGGCTCTAGATATTAATCTCTACATTTCCCTCAAAACCTAAGTGTATATGAGTCTAAAATTAACTACACATAATGGGAAAAGAAAGTTAAATTCTATGGATGCCACCAATTAAAATTCATCACGGTACACACGGTGCTACTTAGTTACAGAACGTTTTAAATTTATCAGAAAATGGGAGAAAATGACAAAATAGAATAAATAGCACTACTACAAACCAGTGGTGGCACACAGCAAGCAACACACTCCCCAGCACAATCCTAAGGGTGCTGCACCATAGGCATCAGAACACATGATCTCCAGAACTGACCCCAGTGTGCACCCAGGGCACACAGACATTTACTTTGGGAATGTTTTCCCAAATCTGATGTCTTTTTGACATGTCAGGCAAAGACTCTGTCACAAGGCTTTCTGAAATGATGCAGAACATCAGCAAACTCAAACTACATGTGAGTCCGTAACTACAGTTTGACTCCCACCATGTGAACACTTGAAAAACAAAACAGACCCAAACCACCTCTTCAAAGAATTCCCAGCTAAACTTAAAGGGACAGACTTTCAGATAAACCCAATTGTCTTTAAGCTGCAAAAAATTCCTTCCCAAAACTGCCCTGCATGAGCTCAGTGCTCTTTTGAGGAGCACAACTGTGGAGGTCGTGCCCCACCACAGGACTTTTTGAAGTACTACCAAGAAGCTGCTTCTGCGGTCAAGATTTGTTTCAAAAAGATCTTTAAATGACAGCCACAATCAATGCTGTTGTCCAGAAGTACTTTAACAATACTCATTTTTGTAGCTCCATTTCTAGGTTAGCAAATGCTGTTGCTTTAGACATGGTCTATCTGCAATTGTTAAACTGCCAGAAAAGCTAAGTCAAGGGAAGGTTACAAATAGGGTTATTTCTTATTCAGCTTCTTGAGAATATCTGCAAAGTGAGACAAGTCTTGGGAATATCCAGGTTTAGGCTATGAGTCCAAGGAGCCTACAAGTGACTGCAGTGAAAAATTAGCACCTCTGCTCTCTCAGTGCCCTCCACGGAGAAGCAGGTGGCAGCAAGACAACTGATGCCAAAGGACAGAGCAGAGCAGTTAACTAGTGAGAGAATTTCAAATGAAACATGCTCTTCTAGCTTAACTTAGATGTTTAAGGATAGGCTTCAAATAATTCCAGCAATTAAAAAATAGTTATCTAACCACAGTTACCTCTGCAGTTAATGATACACACCACAACAGGGACATTTCTCCCATGCCATCCTAAGATGAACAAGGCAGGATGGATCACTCTAAGTGCCTGTCTTATTTTACTGATGATTAACTTCGAATAATAGCATAGCTTTTCTATTAGTGCAAATTAGACAAGATTAATTCTATCTTTATTTTCTTATTTTCAAGTAGGAAGAATCTTAAGCCCTCAGGCCAGAGGTTATTTGGAGCCTATAGATTGGCAGAACAATGTAATGTGCCTTAGCATGTCACTTAGGCCACCTCCCTTCAGTCTCTAACCTATCAGCAGATACTGCTATTATACCCTGTTGAATCTGGTGCTATTTATGTCTAATGAGTCATATATGTTCTCTTCTGTTAATGTGCCTAACCCCCTTATTTGGTACTTTGCTTCAAGCTCCCACTCCTAGAAGGGGCTGATTATTTGAAAGCCTCAGTGTTACAATCCTCCAAGCTTCAGAGAAAAAAACCCTACTTTAAAAAGGATGCAGGCGTAGCCTAAGGATGTAAAATAAAAAAAGGCCTCTAAAAATAATCCATTTATAGAAAATAGGCTCATGATATTGTCGTACTTAGTCCATAACCTGCCCTTCAAAATTCTCCTTATTTTTAGATCTGTTATTTAACTATACATCTATTTTAACCTTGTTGATGGAAAGAAATATGACAGCCACAGAATCATCTAGACAAAACACCAACATCTAATTTGCATGTTTACTAGTATGATACATTCAAAGATGAGGGTTTCTTCTCCCCAGTAACCTTCCTGCTACTGCCATAGCAGATTAGTAACTTTTGTGTGTATTTTCAGGGCATTCTTTCATTCCATTGCTTTCCTGGGTGGGGAACCTTCTAATAGGCACAGTTCCATCCACGTGTCTGACTTTACTGCAGCACTGAAGCCACACTGGCTGTACAAAAAGGCTGATCTGCTAAACCAGTAAGCACAAACCCAGCTCCTTTCATCACCACCTTTGGAATTTGGGCACACACATGGTACTTCACGAGTGCCAAGATGGCAATCTCAGGCTGCGGGGAAAATTTCTCTGCCAAAGCTTTATCATTCTACGACTGTACCAGATAAACCTCGCTGTGGATGTTTACTGTGGAGCTGAAGAATTCATCTCCATATCTATTTGTATGCACATATCAGTCAGCTGCAGAAAAAACAGGATTGGTAGAACTCTCCACTGACACACTGAGCGTGAACATTTATCCAGCAATCATAAATATGTATTCTGACAACGTTCTTCCATCCCAGTATGCAAGTGGAGACCAGAATAGCAAAGAGTAGTGAAACACACCCTCAGAAACCCCCGGTTTCCAAGTATTTTCCAGGAATATGAAATCACTAAGAACAGACACGCACGGGATGTTCTCTGGAACCTCTGTAACAATGCTTTTTTTGTGCAGGTGAAAACATTCATACAGTCAAGTGTAAAAAGTATTCCAAGCAGCTTATTAATCACAAATACAGAACAAACATATCAGTGCAACTGAAAATCACCAATGCTAATGCAGAAAGCATCTCTGATTAGAAAATGCTCAAAAATGATTACACAGATGAGCAAGCCTGATTTTTGGGATCATCATCTTTCTGCATCTGACATGTAAATGTAACTATTCTGATAAATCAGAGTGGGAAGCAGCACCAAAATACCAAAAGTTGTATTTTAGTTTAAATTGATTTAACCAATTTTTAGTAAGGAAGCTGTGATGAAGTGTATGGTCATCTGTCACTCTGCAGGCAGGTTGAAAGGAGGAGATGTAAAACATGCAAACCATGTTTTGCAGAGCGGTTCAAAACCTCTTTTTTCTTTATACTGAAACTTCCTAGGACTAATATTTCTGTGATATAGGGAAAAATCAAAATTATATGCACACTTTAAAAGAGAAAGAAGAACCAAGAAATCCAATAGAAAGAGGAGTTAAATCTTGAAATTAGTCTAGGAAAAAAACCCCAAACCAGAAACCATTTGCCACCAGTTCAAAGGATGTAAAGAACATACTTAAAGAATAGTAAATGCCATCCTTTTCTTGTCCCAGTTTTTCTACTGAGTCATAAATTCTGCCCCATTTTACAGAACTGGACAGTGGGCTAACCCCCAGGACACATCTCTTGGTTGGGCAGCCCTGACAGGACTGCACTTGCCATCTACTGCTGGAACACACAAGTCTCCTCATCATCACGTTCCACAGTGCTCTGCCTGACAGTTGGCCCCCCAAAAAGCACTCACACATCGGCAAGGAGAAGGGAATATGGCCCACGTAGCACATGCAATCCTTGTCAGCCCAGCACACAAGTGGAGAGGAAGCTGCCGTCGCTACGATGAAGGGGTAAAGAAATGCCAGAGAGGGAAAAGCAGGGAACCACTCCTGACACCTTATGCTGGTAGCTCTGAGCCTGCAGCATGTCCCTGCTGTTTCTGAAGGATGGGTGCTACTCAGTTAAATGTCTTCCCCTCTCAGTTTTAGGGTATGTTTTCCCGAAATGTCTTCCCAGACTTAAAATAAGCTCATTCTCAGCAAAACTAAAACTATGTTACATGGTAAGCTGTTCCTAGGGTGACTATATATATATGAGCACAAGGTGCTCACACTGCTCAAGGTAAGGACAGACAGATGAGAGAACAAAAGCTGGAATGTGAGGCCTGTTTCCATGAATCCCCGATGCTCACACATTGGCACTTTCTATCTCGACCTCTCAGGAATCAATTAAAAAAAAGTCACATTCAGAACGCAGCACTTCAATAGCTCTGTTGGCAGCAACACTTTGATTTGTTTGACATTTACTGATCATCTGGTAAAGCTGAACGCTGCAAATTCTGAGCTGCAGAAAGACAAAGCTAAGGAAGGAAAAAACCAAATAGCAGCACCACGAGGCTGCAGGAACAAAGAAGCTGTGCCAGGGCTCTATTAAATAACTTCAGACATAAGCATGAGCAAGGGAAGGATCAAGCACCAGGGTTAAATTGTGCTCACTAAAGTTATTTCCTCCAACACTGAATGTCTTAAATGGTAGTGTTTCCTACTAAAAACCTCTATGAAATCTTCAGTGTAAACAATATTTCTCTCTCTTTTTTTTTTTTAATTAGGTCCCTCTTCCTGCCACACTTAAGAGTAACTTATCAGGCTTTTAACACGATGCCATTAATAAAACATTGTCTGAAAATGAGGATTAAGATAATTAGAGCACCATGAAATCACATCTTCAAATCCCATTAACGCTGACTCAGACCATCATTCAGAAAAAGTCACAGAAAGCTTCATGAAAATGACACTATTTTTAAACATTAAAGGATTCAAAACACTTTTCCATTTATTCCTTCTCTTCACTGGTGCTCAGTTGCCATTACTAGCATATAGCCTCAGGTACATGTATCAGCATAGGAGCACTAGATGTTTTTCTCATACATAAGAAACAAAAAAACCCCTAGAACCAACTCCTGAAAAGGTCTAGCCCCAATAAATACATCAGTATTTATTTCTTAATATAACTCTCAGCATATAAGCACATAGTAACAAATATTAAGACTCCACTGAAAAATTTCAACACCAAGATATAGAAGTTGAAAGGATGCAGAGGTGTCACTGAAATTCTCAGCAAGAAGCCCCCAATGATCAAATTCTCCTCCTTCTTTCACGACCCCTAAGAATAAAGACTTTGCTCTACCCAGAAGTTTAAATGGTCAAAATTGCTTTCATTTCCCAACCCAACCAACAGAGATGGGAATCAAAGTATGGTTCAGAGGAACAGCAAGGTCCTCAGGCTAGCCCCAAGCACACTGAAGAACTACAGCTGTCGATCTTTTTTCCTTGAAAAGTGCACTAGTTACAGTTGTGCTTAGGTTTCATTTGAGAAAGACTACAAACCAAAGTAAAATTACGCAGTTTGGGTTTAAAAAAAAAAAAATTAAACTATGAAACTATAATTTTAAAAATAAAATGCTATTAACTATGTTTTCTCTTAGATGTCATTGCACACCCTTCTCTGCTCAGATGATGTGAACAGTTTGGGCAGAATCATTACCTTTACATTCAATCAAGTGTTTACACAATCGACCTTGAATCAGGTGACATAAGAATGAAAAGTATTAATAATTATTACTGTTTTCCATTTAAGAAAACTTAAGAATAAGCCCAAGGATATTAATTTAATTCTGTTCCACAGTAAGGCTGCAAATAATTATTGCATTATATGAAATGCATGATCCCCTTTCACTGTCCTGCACCTTTCTCTGCTCACTTTCATGCAATGAATGATGACAAAAAACTCCTGTGTGTTCAGAGATCTGCAACACACTGGATAAAAATTAAGTATATCCTTGTATTTGAGTCACCTTTGTTGTAGTAGGCACAGTCCCTCTGCAGCCCCTGCTGTACATCAGGTGGGAGCAGGAACATGGAGTTACAAATCTGGGAAGGACTGTGGCACACATGAAGTACAGGGACATCCCAGGAAGAGGGACTCTTGATGAGGGAAACACTGGCACTGCCTGCACCATCTAAAGGGATATTCAGTGGAATGACAGAACAGGCTTCACAAGGAGAAGCTGACACAGGAGCAGAATAAACCATCACAATCCCTGTTATTTTCCAAATATACAGTTGTACCAGGGATGGGAACAGAAATACGGGTGTATGGGGACCAAGAGCACTTACAGAGAGGGATTTCAGCTTCAGAAAACCATAATTTCAATGCTTGACAACAAAGTCACACTGGTGACTTTATAAAGAACGACAAACATTTTTACTAATATAGACCAATTATACTGTCTCAATTCAAAGATAGGGATAATTCATCTTTTATATCCTTTTTCTGACAATACTATGCAGTCCACTAAGTTAAATACCTTTGAATATATGCTTTAAAAAGCTCTGTAAAATAAAAAGTGTTTCTCCTTCATCTACTAATGAAGTCTTTCTGAAGAGTATTTTCCCTATGTGGTTATCTACAGCTCAGTACAGAAAAACCAGTACTGCTGCAGAACATGTAAAGTCAAATAATGATTACTGCTGGACTAAGCACTGTTCAGCATTTGCATCTATTTGATGTCAGTGATGCTGCAATGCACAGTAATCAGAATTTTAGCCTAATCCTGAAAAAAACTTCATGAAATGAAAAGGGGTAGTTGTTTTGTTTTGGTTTTTTTTTCCTCTTTGTGTTTCTCTCTTCTCTGGATTCATAACAAGAAGATGCACTCAATTACTGCAGTTTATTCACATAAGAAAACACTGTCTAAGTGAAAACAAAATTAGCAACAGAACACATCTCGCTAACTTGAAAAAGGCATTTCTTTCAACTTTCAAGTCTATATAATTTTTGTTCATTCAGGGTAAAATTTAAAACCCAAACCAAAGGTATACTTAAAATGCCACATATAAGTTTTCTTAACACAAACTAGGTCTGTTATATTTTTCACTGCATTCTGACCATATTACAAAAAACTGCCTATCAGTGGTAACAAAAGCTATCAAATCACCACAATAAAAATTATTTCTTTTAAATGCAATAAGAAGAGGAAACTATTGCTATGAATCTGAATTTTCATTCACTGTTGCTCCTCTGTTTAATACTACTGCTAAATTCAGATAATATTGATTTGATTGCTTAGAGTTTACAGTCTAAAAGAGGTTAAAAATCATAACTATTGGCATCTATGGTGTGTCTATGAAGATCTCCATGGGAAGCACAGATGTATAAACTTAAATTATAACTACCCACTATATTCTGTGTATTCTTTAATATATTAGTTCCATGTCATACTGTCCTGCAGGAAATTCAGGTTGAGTTTGCAATGATACATAAATTCCATTTCCCTACCGTGCTCTTAAGGCTACAAACTCTACCAGCTGTGTCAAATTAAACATCCACAGCTGGAATAACCAACTGGACCATCATCAATAGCCCTGCTGGGATACTGAGTGTTACAGGGGCCAATATTCCCAGGTAAATTCAACAGCACAGCAAACAGGGGTTTAGTGTTTGGCAGAACTGAGGGGAGAGGAGGGACAGTGACCTAAATGGCTAAACCAGGGAATCAATTCTTGCCCTCCCCTTACTTATGTCTGAAAAGAAACCCCAATGAAACAACGCTATACAGGTGCCCCTGCAACAGTCAGGAATTCAGCAGCAGATAGTTTTTTATTAAACACATATGAACTGCAAGGGAGAATTTTTAACCAATTTTGCATGTAGTATACTAGCATTTACCCATTTGTACCTGTATGACTAGTGAGCTGCACAGTTTGACTCATGTTTTGCATAAAATATGGAATTTATTCCAACTCCAGAAAATTATCATACAGCGTGACTGACACAACAAATGGTCTTCTCTTAAAGAGAAAAAAAAAACAACATCACAAACCTGTTAATACACCTCCACAAAATAAACAATATATACTTCTACCCTAGCCCTCCTTCCTCCCTGCAGACAGACTCAGCGTGTGGTTCCTGAGGAATTAGTTGTAGAAGAACTCCCCTGCTGACAGCAAAATGCCAAATGCACGTCCTGCACATGTAATGTGTCTGACATTTCCACATCTCACCAGGTTCACGTTTCTGACAAGTGCTTAAAAATATATGTCTTTTAAAATGTGTGTTTATTGCTACCTTCCTACCCCCACTTTATAATGTTTTAAAATGTTATTTTACTCATGAAAACACCTCCACGTTTGTCTTTTGATTTGAGCAGAAGTAATTGCTTTTCCAGGGTCAAATACCTCTCTGGAATCAATGGGTACATTTCAGTTGATGGATGGTATAAAATGTGCAAATATTATCTTCTTCAAACAAACAGAACTGTGAAAAACTGACAAGATTCAACATGATTGACACATTTAACATGGGCAGCACTGAAAATATTTTAACACCCTCCCTTCCTTAATGTTGTTACTCTTTGCAGTAGGAGACCTTGGGAAAAATCAGCAAAATTTTCAAGTGTTAAAGCAATTTCTTCCCTGTTTCTATTTTTTCCCAAGCAAGCACAAATTCCCAGTTGGGACCTTTTACAAATCAAAGAGGGGTCTGCCACAGACACAGAATTGTTGCATCAACTGCTGCAGTTGAGTCATTACAACCATTTTTCTTAGGGAGCTGCAAACAGCACTGGCAAAAGTGCAGGACAAAAACTCTGCCTAACAGGTTCTGTGCACACCTTCCAAGCAGTCTTTAGGCATTACACACTAAGGGCATTGTATTAATTTTTCTCAGAACTTCTAAAGTGCTTCTGGACAATAGGACAGTGTTCAGCTCCAAAATGTGAATCATGGCAAATGATTTTATCTAACTCACCCAGAGAGACCCTTGTTCCACACCTGGTTTCATGTCAGATAAAGCTAATATACATACACATATTTACACTTATGTTTTATATATGCTTTTTTATTCATATTTGAAGTATTTTCTCATTAAATGTATGTAGTAATGGTATTGTCAATGACAGCAACAGTCACTGATGCTAATTAAACTTTAGATTTTGCAGTGGGATTCATAAATTACTAAAATCTCTTTTAGAAATTCAGTTGAATACTTAAGCAATCCTCAGTAACATGCTACACATGATAAAAGTGATGCAGCCCAAAAAACCAGAAGAATTTTCCACTCTGCTACAGAATACCTGCACCACTCAGTAAAGGCATTTTTTTTCCTTTCTGTATTGTCAGTCTTGTACTTTTTAACTTTGCCCGTCCCTGATCGTGATAAAAATAGATTTCAAGGAAAATTAGAGGGTTTTGAACTTCCTTGGTATTCAGTCAGAGAGGTCATCCCTGTTTCAAAGGAAGACAGACCTTGCTGGATGCAACACAGAACAGCAAGTTCTCTGTAAATTCCTGCTATCTGACCCAGCCACAACTACTCATTTTTCCTTCTAACTCACAATAGGCACTGACAGAGTTAGGAGGAGGATGGCAAACACTGCCATCAAAATATTTTTCTCTTGAATTGAAATCACAACATTTCAAAATATTTCTCATGAATCAACAAAAGAAATGAAGCTTATCATTCCTCCTAACAAAAGGTAACCAAGCTCAGTGCCCCTAGTGCAGAAAAGCAAACAGGAGAGATGACAGAGTGACTTCAGACTGGTCTCATGTTCATGACCAAGACAGCATCACCTTGAAGATGTGCTCTTTAGGACTTGAATCCTTTTGTCCCCTCTCAGGATCAAACATTCTGTACCCTGTTCTGAACTGCCCACCTTCCAGACTAACTCTGATTCACAAGGTAGACTTGGTGGGTGATTATTCTTGGCTATAAACAGGAGGACTTGGCCTTCATTATGGATATATTCTATTCCTTCTTTCTTTCATCAGAAATACCTTCTGGATTAACCTGTTGTAGAAGTTTACCAAAAGTTTTAATTTTTAACACAATTTTCATAATTGACTGATTACAGACTTTGTCTCATCAGGGACTGTGAATGCCTCGACACTGAGACCGCATTAATAAAGTTCATTTATCTGATTAAACACGTGGTATTTTCTGGTCAATGTGTTCATGTGCTAGGGACAAGGTGCCCATACGTTCAACTAATTCTAAAGATGCCAAAATGATCAGATGTTAATCTCTTAACACATACTTAAGACATTCAAACACTATCATTTATGTGAATTGTATCCTAGACTTACAGAAGATGAAAAGTTACTTTAGAGACTTTTTCTCATAAAGTTTGACTTCATTAGACTCCTACTACGCTTACTGCTCCCCAAACAACATCTTACTGTTTTCTGTAAATAAATAAACAAACAAATTTTATAATTTCTAACAGTCACAATGCAATCTCAGGTTGGGTGGTAGATCCTACACTAGCACTATAAATATTGGTGTACAGGTGTCACTTGTGCCTTGTTTTGCACACTCTAGTCCTGCAGCATGATATTGCAGCACCTTGTATTATTACAAAGAGTATCAAAGCTACAGAAAAGTGATTTGGCACATCACAGGATGCTCAGTAACTAAAAGAATGGTTTTCTTCTTCCCCCCATTCCCCTCTTCTACTTTTAATATTAAAGGCTCTTATTTTTTATAAGACTTAGATGTAACCTATTTTTTTTCAATTTTTATCTTTGTGTCCTTTAAATTATCTCAATTTGAGCAATATCTTTCCTTGGCATTACAATACTGTAAATATGATACCTTACTGCTAACTGCATATTAAACTGCTTCTTTTTGTTACGACGTTCTTAAACCCTAAAACATTTCTTAAACTCTTATCTAGCTAACAGATTGAATCGTGATTGTGGAACAGATTGAAATCTCCATAATGGGAGATCATATAAAAATTCCTCTGTAAGTCTGCTCCTTCTTAAATGAACTATTTAAGATGCAGGGGGATACAACAGTGGGGGAGAGGGAGAGAAAGGAGTGAACTGGAGGGTTCAACAAAACAAAGGAACACAGCATGGAAGATGCCCAGACTTGTTGGCAAGGGAGCTCAAAACCACAGTGAAGGAAAAGCTGAGACTAATTTATTTGTTTTAACCAGAGGATGATAAAGAATACCTGTCTGCTTGATTCAGAGATCAATGTGAAAAACACGAGCCTGTCTGACTGAGAAATTCTATCTTGCATCAGACACAGCAAGCCTGTCATGCTGTGCCCCTACAAATACCCAACAGCACTCACAGACCTGTTGAAGGGAAGGAGACAAAAAGATGACACAGGAGAGTCTTCTATATTTTAATTTTTATTATTCCTTTTCCCTGTTTTATTTACTAACACCCAGATAACCAAGTTGTACAGAGTTAGCATCGGTGGAAATTCAGATGCAAACCTGTGAATGGGTTTTTTCATGCTTCATGTTAAGTGTCACTTAAAGAACACTCTGTGTACTCATATTCCCTACACATACAGTGTATAGTGAGGTGCCTTCCGCCAGGCACAGAAATAGGAGTTTCAACTAGAACAGCTGATACCTCTCTACACCAACATCTCCAAGTTATTGTAACTACAAAGCAGAGCAAGTAAGAATTCCTACAGTTCATCAATCAGAATCGAAGCATTCACCTCGAGCAATCAGGATCAGAGATCATATAAAGCTTCTGACAACCAACATGGAAAAGCAAATTCACGAGAGGTGCTAAAGGAATGTTACACTCAATGCTGAGGATTTCTTCTGGATATTCCATGTGACAGAACTGACTGTGGGACAAGCAATGCCCAAACTGCACAGAATCACAGCACCAAACCAATTGGGAAAAGCTTTCAAACACTGAAAAACAAACAAACAAACAAACAAAACTTCATTATGCCTGTAACAGACTCAATCCTTTCTTTTTCTTCTTTATCCACACAGAGCAAGACTGATTATTGTACTCTCTGTCTTTGTCCAAACTCCACCAGTGTGATAATGTGATGTTGCTCTAATTTAACCCCATTATTCTTTTGTCTTTCCCGAACTGAAATGCCACTTCTCTTCCTCCCTTTGAGGCTCGTCTCAAACACGTCTTTGTTCTTAATGAGACCAATCCATATGTTTGCTCCTGCATATTGTGTTCAGTTAATGGGAAGATTTTCTAACGCTATAAAAACTCTTCTGTTATTTGTTCCAGTCAGCTTTGTCTTCAGCAACTGCTGAAACCGTTACCTTTGACAAAATGTCCCACATTCAGCATGTTCTACTTCTGAATAGTCATCCCTCCCTTAAACTCAAGATTATTTATGTCCCTTCAGCATATGTATATCTCCTTTTCTCAATTTCTTGTCTTCTCATCATATTTTATGTGTTTGAAAAAACAAAACCAGAATGTGCAGTGAAGGCATTGATCAGGTAGCCTGCAGCAAAGCACTACACATCAACTGATGCATCAAAACTATAATTTAACTCATTCATCAACAATTAAACTTTTAAATATTTGCTTTGCTGATTACCAATAAGTCAATAAACAGCCATTATCAGAAATCTCATTGTTTACCTTTGCTATTTTCTTGCCACTAATCAATGAACAAGAACAAAACTGTGTACACTAACTACTCAGGTATTCTTTTTTCAGTAAAAATCAGAAATACGTATAAAATAACGTAAAAGCAATTAGATTATTGAGAGCTTCGTATGAGTGTATAGGCACAGTGTAAAAATACAATAAAATTCACTGAAATTATTTGCTGCTCTTTTAATGTGTAACAGCTTAATGACTTCCTCGATTTAAATGTAGATTCCTGCAGCTCCAACAAGGTGCTCTGGCACCAGACAATAATATGATATTGTCAAGTCTCTGATAAGCCCCCTTTCCATGTCATGCCACCTTGCAGCAGAAGCAACAGAATGATGTGGCACAGAATGGCAGCCAAGACAGAACAGGATTAATCCTGGAAAATACCCGGTGTTACCAGGCACCCCATGTTCATGCTGGATGTTTGCTGCTGCTTTTCTCACAAAGAAATGCAGAGGAGCCCTAGTGGTTTACATAATAGTCCCCATTTTCTCTTTCAATAGATCTCATGGCTCTGTAGACAAAACATAAGACCGAAGGCAGGAGCTCACACAATTGATTTCTTTGCATGTAGAATGCAGAAGAGTTGTTTTGCTTTAGATTGTGGTTAACATGAGCCCAAAAATCTACATCCAGTTTTATCTTGGTGAATACCCAGTATAACTTAACTGAGAAATGTCTTATGGTTACTGCTATTTCAGTCTTCTTTTAAGTTCTTTCCCCATCAGACATCAACTGACTTCTCCCAAACATGCTGGCCCACTAACCAGTATTGCATTTATCTTGAGCAAGTTTTCAATTTCTCACAGTAACCTGCAACTGTGACAGGATTTACCAAAACAACTTCCTTTTGCCAAGGCAATTGAATATGGAAAGAGAATACCTGCTTCTTCACAAAAGGCTTAACACCATTATTACAACATCATCTTTTACCAAATTCCCTTGTTTCAGGCAGGCTTACAGAACTTCTGCAATCAAATTTTATTTTCCCCTAGAAATAAAGAGTTCAGACTGGAAGCTGAAGAATTCCTGCTACAGCTTGAAAACATACATCATACAACAATTAATCACACAGAGCCTCCGTGCACGGGCCTGCAGTAGCCACACAGTAACCATGGCTACTCATTTCAATGGAAAGAAATCGCTGTGAGCAACAATGAGACCATAAAATACATTATGGAGAGCCACACCAAATCCTGAAAGCTAAGAAAACCTTAATGGAAGGGTGAAGAACACGTGCAAAACATTTTAGTTTGATTTCCCATGGCCCTATTTATCTCTTTAGTAACGCATTCCACATGTAAGCATCCATTTTGGACAGGGCATCAACAGGAGTATTTGCCAGCTGTATATCACTATCTGCTAAATAACGAGATGAGCAATCTTTGCCATCATCCTGCTACTTTCAGGTATGTAAAGTAACATCTCTGGTAAAGAACTTTATGTGAAGAGAACGAAGGAAACAGTTTGTGCCTTGTGAAACCCAGCACAGCACCAGACCCTCCATTGCAAATTTACACAAAACATTCTGAGACTGAAGTTTTCATCCAGAGCCATCAGGCTGTCAGTTTGTAAAGCAATTGTTACTGCTGACCTTTCCTCACACCTTGCACATGTTCTAAATATATGCCACACACACAGAGAGCAGCAAACTCCCTCCAGTACAACATGGGAGGGGACAGGAGGATTTACATCTCATTAATCATTTACTTACAGAGTAAGTTCTACTCTTTTCACTCCCATTTATGTATGGAACCCACATCATGTTCTGAGGCAATGAAGCTTTTGTTACAACAAAACAGGCACCATAACAGCACTGCCTTTAAAGCTTGTGGATCCAGAAAAAATGCAATTGTTTATCATCTTCATATGCTTTAATGTTTAATAATACAACAGCAGTACTGCTGTTCTCATGTGCAGCACACAACTCAGTGATCAGACAAGATTTTCTGATGGTATTTTCAAGATCAAGTCTGGGAAATACTGTAAGTTTCAGATTTATTTCAGAATGTTGGGTCTCTACTCCTTCACTGTTTGTGGTGCTGAAATAACTTGAAATGATTACAAAGGACCAAGAAACGATCTGTGTTCTGAATAGATAACTTCCAAAAATGGTATCAAAAGGCTCAGTAATATAAGTGCCTACACTTAGGTCAAGATTATTATGATTTCAGGAAACAAATTACAGGTCTCACACAAATTAA
This sequence comes from Chiroxiphia lanceolata, assembly GCF_009829145.1. Taxonomy (NCBI): domain Eukaryota; kingdom Metazoa; phylum Chordata; class Aves; order Passeriformes; family Pipridae; genus Chiroxiphia; species Chiroxiphia lanceolata. The sequence continues at coordinate 5,401,251 of NC_045651.1, forward strand.
TTAAGTCCTTTCTATGTCACAGGAAGATATTAATAGAGATTTGTAGAACAATTAAGTTAGAAAGGGATCTCCCGAGGTCACGCAGTCCAAGAGCCAATCTCAAAGTTAGATAAGGTTAATTCCTCACTCGGGCTCATTCTTGACGGGAATTCCACATTTTGTAACTTCAGATACCTATTTTTGGTGCCTCAAATAAGAGCAGAAAGAGGAAAAGATGAGCTTAGAGCCCTCACCTTTGCCACTGACTACATAAGGGGTCTAAATTCTGCCGGCACAGGCGTGTCAGATCATCCCAACACACAGAATTAAACAATGATTAGTCTTTTACTCTTTCTGTGTACACTGGGTTTCTATGTTTAGACAAATTATGCAGTGTGCTTTTACATGAATAATGGGGATTATTTCTAGAACTTCGAAATTCGTTATTTACCAAAACCTATATGAAATATCTGACAGCAAGACACAGTGTTCAAGTGACTCCAGTCAGAGCTTCAGGCATGAGAATAAATGTTTCTCTTTGTCATATCTGGCACCATCATCACTTATTTGTAAATCGGGAAGAACGTTTCAAAGCTCGTTTATTCAGTGATGAAATCACATTTTCCTGGTAACCCCAAGCATGTCTTCTATCTATTTATCTCCATCAGAAGAAAGCCTTCAATAAACAATAAAGTGCCACCATTTCTCATTAGCATGAAATCTGCCAGTAATCCTGACTCTCCCAAACTATCTGTGATATGGGGGGGGGCAGATGGAGAAATGTGAACATATTTATAAGCATGTATAAAATAAACATTTGTCATTTTCATGTAATAAAATAACTTTGAAAACTGTGATTTAAAAAGAAGGAACTGCCTTCTCCTCCATTTCTTATTTTTTTAGCAATTCTTGTGCATTAACTAATATTCTGTCTTCAGTTTTCTATTGGTATCTGAATTCAAATATTGCATTTCTTCAAGAAGAGCCATTACATTTACAAGGAATACTGACATTTCCTTGAGGTCAGTTTTTTTTTCTTTAGAAAGAAATGATGAAACAATAATAATTTGTCATATCACTTGACTGAAATATGTGCCACTTACACCAACACAGACCAGCAGGTGCACTGCTGTGTGAAGTACTCCCTCCTGCTATTACTTGCCAGGTAAAATTTATAATACATCAAGATGAAAATTAAAGTGGGATTGAACAACCTCACCAAGCTATAGAACTCCAGGACTGCAGATGTTTAAGTACAGACAAATTCAGAAGAAAGATGATTAAAGTTGCAGTTACACAAAACATATTAACCTGTCAAAAGCCAGCTGATGCAACATCACAGGAATATTGTAAATAGCAATATCATAGGAAAAGAACTCAAAACACTGCCTAGGATGTTTAAAAGTTTAAAGTATGGTACACAGTCAACCACATAACTGAGTGAACATCTCAGTGCTACATAGGAAATCCCAGCTGGGGGCAAATCAAAAATTTGAAGAAGTGTAAACTAATATCCGAGATGAATTTTTTAAAAAATAATTTAGATTAAAAATACAAACTCAAATATAATTAGTACCACATTATACATATACACAAAATCTCATTTATTGAAATTTCAGTAGCATTTATTTCTGGTGTATAAGGAAGTGAAGGTCATGCTGCATGTAAAATAATACTTTAATGCAAGGACTAGGTTACAGTACACATATCTACACAAATAAGGGGAAGTTCAAAATCACCCCCTATATCATTTTCTGTATGGACCTGCTCTGACACATAATCCTGAATGGCTAATGCCTACTTTCACTTTAAGAACAACTGGGATCAAAAAACCTCCAGTCAAGCTGTTAGAGGTTACCATGGTGCTGATGAGGCCTAAGCTTCTTGTGGAGGGGAAAAAACCCACTACAACCATAATTCTTACCATCAGAAAATGCAGGTCTTAAATTCAGAGTCTTGCTTTTCAGCAAGCAAATATTACATCCTCTGACTTTACCATGTCAACAAGAATAGGATGTCTGTATTTTCATTAAATAACTTTTCACTCATAACCATCGATAAAGAGTTCTCATGCCGTACAAAGATACACTTAAAATTCTTTCAAAAATGTCTTTAGCTGTCAAGGCTTTACTGGTTTATGAAATAAAATAATAATAATAACAAATAATAAAAGAAATTCTGCCTAGGAAAGCCCTATCCTGATCCAGCTGCAGAAACAATGCACCTTGGATTAACTTAAGATCTGGCAAATAGTTAAGACACATGAAAACCAAATATCCTATGCTTCCAAGGCTTCTGGAACACCAGAAAAATAGTGCAGATAAAGCTATATTAGGCAGCACTATCCAGGAAGGGCGGATGCTGTCCTTAAAAGCATCCAGGAGGATGATTTATGTGCTTTGCTTTTGCACTGAACTAAGAGAACCATATATATTATATACCCAGGCAAAAAGTCTTCATTAGTGTTTCAATCAATGTATAAACTGCTTTCTTTCACCACAGTTCTGTTCACTTTTGATTAATTTTCAGCTCTAGAGCCAATGCACTTCTTTACAGCAATTCTTCAGCTTATTGGAGGAGGAACTATGTTGGAACAGCTGCTAGAATATGTTTAGCACTTAGTTTGCTCCATATCTTGTGCATATTGTGCATGTTTAGCATAGATTAATTATACACTGTTGCTCTGGGCATGGTCACTCAAGAAGGAACAACTTGTGCTGCAGACCAGATTTACAGCCCTCAGCCTTCACCTCCATGGGCATTTTGGAACATGCAGCATCTGCTCACACTACCACTCCTCAACTTTTGCATCGGATGAACCCCACTGAGCGATGACAAAGCACCGGATTTTGTGAGGTACACATGAACAATTCATAAAGGACATGCACATCTCTTCTTTAAAAATGTCAACTCACTAGAAACACAGCTTAGCTTTCCTTTAATGGAACTTATTTTTCATGTCTGGTGCTTACAACCTTTTGGGTACCACACTGACGTAGGTCTCCAACTAAAAAATGTACAGGCATTCTGCTGAGGACAGGGTGGGGTGAGCTTACTACAGATTTTATTCTCCTCCAGCCTTCAACTAAGTACCTATTGAACAGTGTAACTTACTTGAAAGCTACATTTTTATAATATTCATCAAAGAACACATTAGAAATGTTAAGATCTTGAAAAACAATTTTTCTCAACTACCCTGCCCTCTTTAGGAAGCACTCTCTGCTTGTGCCATTGCTTCTCCACATTTCTCAGTAACTCTCCACCTGAATCTGCCAGTACATAAAATATGTATGTACATGTAAAGTGTGTCTATCCATCCTATTTCTACAGCATAACACACTTCAGTGTATTTTTCCCCAATTCCTGGACATGTAACTTTGCCCATAATAGAAGAAAAAACTTTGTGTTTCCATCTCCCAGTTATGAAAAGGCAACAGTTTAAAGCCAATATAATTTTACTACCTCTTTACCAGTGCCTCCTGGTGCATCAGGCCTGGGAAGTGATTTACATTTAAGCTGATGGGTTCAAACACTCCTTCAACAAATTAATGACTGGGAATTAACCGTGCAGTGAACCACAGGCGGGTGTTTGCTGACACTGGAAATGTGTGCCTGCGAGCCACTGCCTGCAGAGGAGCAGACACCTGAGCTCCACAAGAGCTAGGAGGTGACACAGGGGAGCCTAAAAATGCAAGGTGAAACATAAAAAAAAAAAATAACCCTGACTTTGGGCAGCTGGAGTTTACCAAGGTGTGAATTACGAAATCGAATTGTTTATTTCTTTTTAGCCCGTAACCCTCAAAAATGAACTGTAACTTAATTCCGTTAGGTCACAGACAGTAATAGTTGCCACGTGCAAGGTATAGAAGTAAAAAAGACAGAGTTACTTTGGAATAAAGAGAAAAAGCTGACAGAAAATGTTCAATAGTCAAGGTCATTCTGGGAATTCAGAAAGTTACAGTCTGTACGTTTTCTATCAGACACAAACCCAGAACTTATTGCATACGTATCTATAAAACAAAATTGAAGCTCTATTACACATTCCCCTCCAACTAAAGTAAGTCATCTGTCACTATTAAGTGATACCACTTCAAGAGCAGTGCTTGCATTTTTCTGCTCTAAGCAGGTGAGGCAAGGAGGGTTTCTTTAGCCACAGGCTCTCACTCAATACATCTGAACACCAGGTTCAGGTTAGAAAAAAGCATGAACACTGAAATAGATATTTCCATAATGAGAACAATGAAGGTGAAGGAAAAGGACTTTTTAAATGCTAATTTGATTGTTGTGTAAAACAATGGTCATAAGCATGACCTGGTCAGGGAATCATATTTAGAACAGCAGTTAAAGTAATTAAAAGCAGAACAAGGAATTCAGCTAAGTACACATATTCAGCATACAAATTTCAAAAGTACATTTTTCTATATTAATTTGACATGGAAAACAGGTAGAAGCATTCTATAACAGCAGTAGCTGTTTTTATATAACATTTCTTAATTTATGGGGCAGCTCAAGTGCTTAGATTTTACTGATTTCAAATTTTGTCTGTATGAATCTCCACATGTATTTAGTGTATCCATTTACTCACACTTAAGAGATATTTTTAATTTCTCCCCTTCATATTGAACTTGGAGACAATTTGATTTCTACTACCACCACACTTTTAGGACATATCTGAAAAAGCACAGTAAAGGAAAGCAAATACCATTTACATTTGTGATCATTAACAGCTGCAGTACTTTTCACATTACTAAGACTTCATTACATCAGTAACAGGATTAACCACTCTGACAACTACCAATGCCTGACACGACATTACCTCCTAACTCTGCAGACTCTCCCACCTCTGAGTCACCTTAAAAGGAATGTCAATAATGCATATCACACAAGTGACTCAGAAAATGAAGAAATCAATGAAAACCACATCAACCCTATCTATCTTGCTCAGATTAACCTAAATCTACCCAAAACATACCTTCCTGATTTCAATTCTGCCTCAGATTGTTGATAAAAATCCTACATTTAACCTACAAAAAAACCCCAAACTGGTATCTGCCTTTCAGACATGGGGCTCACGTGTTTGTTTTTTTTTACAAAATTTAATTTTCAATCAGACGTAATGCTCAGCAACCAACACAAAATGAAGTTACTTCTGAGTCAGCTCTAAGAAGTGAAGGATTCAATCCTTCCTGCTAAGAGTAGAAGACAACAAGAGGTTTGACTGCAAGTGCACTGCTGTTTCTTTTGACAAGGCTTTTTACAAAGAGAATGAGGACTGACAGTGACTAAGAGATGCCTTTTATTACTCTGAATATGTCAGTTCTAGTGACTAAACCAGGCACTTGCTACATCAGAGCACGTGGCTGTTCAGCCTGTGCCAGGTAATGAATGACCTGTCAGGGAGGGTTGCATGTGCTGCTTTTACTACTGGAAAAAAGCACCAATGTGCATTCCCCTAAAGGATGATTTCATCACAGGATACACAAAGTCAAATTTCAGAATCCAAACTCAGGGGCAACACCTATAACTAATTCTGAGAATCACCAAGTATTCTTTGAGTGGAAAGAGGAGGCAGTGCAGCAGTACAGTTTTGCCTTAAAAATGAATATACTACAGTGCTCAAATAAGGCTGAAGATCTTGCAAGCTGGTTAGGTAACAGAGGAACACTTCTGGTTTATAATGAGAGACAGGTCACCTGATTCTTTTTCCTTATTGCAGTTCATTTACTTTTCCAAAATGCACTCAATTTCTCACTTCCACATGCTAATTAATCAAACAAAAATCACGCTTTATCTTAGAAAAGGATTATGTCAGTAAGTTTCAGTAAGTCCTTTTGGGAGCCTTCTGGCATTAACACCACATTCAATATTTTCATTAATCAGGACCAGGTAGTTCAAGCCATGTGGGATTTGAGGCACGGTATTTTCCTATCTCAGACCCTGACTGAGAAAGCAAAGCTTTCATTCCAAATAAAAAAGGAACAAATGGGCAGATTCTGAGCATAACACACTGCAGAAAAACCTGCCTCTGAAGCACATTCATGCTACTGAACCATCACTCAAAATCTAAACAATTATATCAGGATCAAACACTAACTCCTAACAATCCTGCTTAAGGAAAGACATTCTGAAGCAGCGTGAAAACATTTTATCAGATAAGTCTGTAAGTCTTAATGGCAGGAGAAAAACTTTGAAGTTGGTCGAAAATACTGAACTCACTTATCCCAGCAAGGAAATGGATATCAAGAAGTGTCCTACATGACTCAGCTTTTCACCTCTGTTTTTTATCTCAAGCAGATTTAATTCTTCAGATACAAGAAGACCATCCACTACATTTCTACCAAAATACTTGCCCTTCCATTGACAAGCTCTGAATGCAGTTGTGCATCAAAGTAAGTGGAAGCCTTTGCAAGTAACATAGTTTAAAATAATTTACTGTCTTCATTTCCTCATTCCTTCTCCAAAATAAAAAGTATAGTGTCACACATCACATAATCTGTAAGAGGCTATAGAGGTTTTGCCACAGATGCAGATGGGGTTTGGAATAAAGTACCTTTATTTCCAGTTCACAATCCAAACCAAAGAAAGTTTTTTATACAAGCAAGCTATGGACATTGATAAAAAATTCCCTGCTCTGACTCCCTTCACTTTTTCTGATATCAGTGGATATAAGTAACCCTAAATTACAGCATTATGGCACTAGTATGAAAAAAATATGTATATGATTTATTTTTTTAAAATCAGTTCTTCTTGTCTCCCTCCTTATTCAAGTTTCACAGCATACATATGGGTATGAATAAGCAAGGGATTCTTCACCCGAACTTCAGGCACAGCAGCTTGAAAAACGTTGCAGATTAACATAAATGATAATACACGTACATAAGGCTGTCTTTCAAAGAGATTTGATAATTCATAAATGAAATGTTTACACAGATCAGGTCAAGCCAAAAGGTTTGTAATATAAGTATTTAGCTTATGTAAATCTGTTTATCACTGCTAAGGAACATGGGATGACTTCAAATGCTCACTATCTAATGTAGGCATTTAGAGCAACTTGCATGAATTTTCATTCCAATTTTTAATTACTATGCAGTCTGTGAAGACAGAACTCCAGAGTCAGATTGCTCCTTTTTTTTCTTTTATCAGAACAATTAACATTAATCACATATTACTTCCCAGGCACTGCTTTTCTACACATTCATTACTAAAATAATAAATTGAATGAAGTTTAAGTAAAAGTACTAAAATAACTACAGGTAGAAATGCCTACTCTTCAACATATTTCTATCAATATTTCCTCAGCCAGTGTTCATCAGAAGCTAATGCAAGGGCTTAATTTCTGCTCACTATGTTTCAGGACATAATGTTTATATTATGTGGGGGCTTTTCCAGATGTAATTTTCTTCTTAGAGTGTATACAGTTTTATTTGCATACCTTATCAAATGTTTTGTGAAACCATAAAATGAGGGCAGGGATTTCATACCATTAAACAGACCTTGATGACAGGAAGGGACTGACAATGAATTTGTTTTTACTTAAGATTAAAGTTTTTGAAAAAGACTCAGAATTCATGTCTCTCTGCATTCCATCCTGGTTTTCTACCTACTAGAGAATAAAGTGGCCAAAAGGTGGGTTTTTTTCCCCCCTAAGGTTTCCAATCCATGGCTTTAATTTACATCTCAAAATCTTACAATTAAATATCCACCCATCCTCATGGAGATCCAGACATTTAGTTTTCTGGATTTATTAAAATCTACTTATACTGATAACAGCATAGGGACATACGATTTGGCATGGTAAACACAGGTTTAACAGCCTAATTGCTTGCATTTTTTGTGGATCATTTTGCTAATGCCTCTGCAGTAAAGTGCTTAACAGAAACTCCCACCACAAAGACTCTTCATTGCTGGCTGAGAAGGAACAGGTAGGAAATACTGGGGTGATGTGGGAGGAGACTGCTCTTCAGGGACACAGGTGAGGAAAGATTTTTGCTTTGCTAAAATAAAGACTAAATGAGAAGTTTTCTGTGATAACCAGGTATTTTGAAAGAATATACACTTAACATTTGTGATCCAATAATAAACCGGGTCAAAACAAAAAACAAAAGGCATCAACAGAGAGATATACATATTTTAAGTTCCTTGAATATTTTCTTCCATTTCCTGCAAAAGGTTTGTTATTGTTTTCCCTAATCTTTTGTCCACATTTAATCACTGAACACGTACCTCCACCACACAGCAGATGTGTCATTAACTATTTCTGAAAAAAAGTGAAATAAAATCATCCAGCATGAGAAGACTATGGAATAAGTCAACACTAGCAGATGGTGTTTATTTTATCACCGCTTGTGTTAAAAATTGCCACCTATTTCATCAGTATCTTTAAGGTAGAAGCTTCATAGAAAAAGTGAAAAAACTATTTTTTTTGTAAGCTGTCACAAAATTCCTTAAAATAACAATTCTTGTTCTCACGGCTTCCAGTTTTTAGGACACGGTGCATTAGACAGGAGATGGGTTTGTACAAATCTGAGATGATCGAGTACTTCTCCAGCAGCTCAGTCTTTCATCACACAACCTTGTTTTATTTTGTAAGCAAATTCCAAATGCTTTGTTTCAAACACTGGTGGTGTTAAGACAAATTCTGTGACATGGCTCCTAGTAGAGGCACCTGGCAGAACTGTCAGCTTCTTTTTTAACAGGAACCAATATGCAAGAGAGTTTTACTTCTCCCTCAGAATTTCCTGGGTTCTCATTATTTCATTTGATCACACACTTTTGGCTTTGTGGTTTGTGTTCTCTGGTTGATTGTCTCTTAACAAAACAGCATGAACAAAGAGCAATTGCAAACCCTGAACTTGGCTACTTAAAGAAATCCCTGCTAAAATCCCATGATAACCCCAGGTTTTGCTCATGTAGTTTTGAAAGAATTTCCATTAGAATGTGAACCTAAAAAACATCCCAGAAATGCAAACTCATCTAATCCTCAGTAAGGTAAATCCCCAATGAAAGCAGTAAAGTGAACTGAATTACTCACCACTGTGATTTAAAGAGAATTATTATGAATGCTTTCCACAGTATCAATACACACTAGTTAAAAGCAATTTTCAACAAAGTAAAAGAACTTGTTTATATGTGAAGGCCACTGCACATCAGTCTACTGCGCTCACTGATAATTTCAGATACACCATAGAGAGATCCTCCTCCTAAATCAGCTCCCCACACAGCCAGTTGTGTTTTGTCTCTGCATGTCACAGGCACAGGATAAAGTCCAATTAATTTTCTTCCCCCCGAAAAGGCTTTATTCCTCTCTTCATCAAATTCCAGTTCGATAGATAACGTCCCAAAATTACTTTAAGACCTTACTCTCACAAATCTGTGAGATACTTGTATGCTTGCTGCAACAACATAGCAAATACACAGCTTGACAACCAGAGTCACTCAATTATTTCTGGTATTGACAGCACTATACATGAATTCAGAGACTATGGACTCCACTACAATGCCTGGACTCGTATAATCCCAATTTACTCGAGATCATCCTGCTGAGACAAACAGCGAAGACTCTTAAAGCACACTGCAAAGTGACCCAAGGGATAGGAAATGGCAGAACAAGGCTGCCTGGACAACCACTGTTAGTGCACTGCAATATATTTTAATTACCTGACTGAGTTCTTTTGCCTTCCCTGTCAAGTCTTCTATTGCATTTAACATCCAGGTTGACTTGCACCCACTGTACCAGGAACTGACCCTTTTCCCTTGTCATTTAATAAGAAGAACAGGTCTCTCATTGTCCTATTCAAATCATATTCCAAGCAGTACACCATTACATTGCTTTTTCTTTTATGTATTACTCAACATTATACCACCTGAACGCTTTAAAAGCATTAATGATTTCAATAAATCTCTGAACTTTTGTTACATTATTTTACAGCTCAAAAAAGAAACCAAGGGTGGTCTTGTTCTTTTGTTTGTTTGATTTTGTTTTTCATTCTGAATGCTTAGTGGGAGACAGATCCAAGGTATTTTGAGTTGTTTTTTTTTTTTGTTTTGTTTGTTGTATTTTTTTAATCTACTAGGAGTTCTTCTCCCAGAAAAGTATTATTCAGAGAAGGTGAGATTCAGGGCTACTCCAAATAGTAGGTAGGGGAGATATTTTTTCTGTAGGACACTTCTATTCTTTTTTCCTTCACGTATCTGAACACGGATGTGACAACAATCCCTCTACCTGTATTTCTGAAGCACTGACCATTCTAATATCTATGTTCAGCACTAAACCTCCTTTTTTCCACAACCTCTTGGTCTGCACCAGTGGCATCTTCCTCCTTTAGCAAGGCAAGAGCTGAGCAGAACACGAAATCAAACATTTCATTAGAACACAGCAAAGCAACCCATCCTCTAGAGGAGCACCCAGGATAACTGGGTGCCTTTTAAATGCAAAGTCTGAGGGCTCTACCCCTGGTGACACAGAGAGTCCTCTTCTGTTGACACAACACGCACAGGGAAAGATTTGCAACACTATTTGGATGCATTCTCAGCCAGATGAGGCTTTAAACCAAGGTTAGTGCCATCTGTCTGGGTTTGGCAGCAAGCAGATTGATGTAAAAAAATGCTATGGCACTGTTTAAAAGGAGCAGAGAGAAAGCTTGCTTTTGGTCAGTTCCCCTGCATTATTAACATAATAGATTTGGCTGATAACAATGCCAGTCAGCACACTCAGAACCTGGATCTGTAATCTCACTGCACCTTTCTAACCACACTTAGAGCATGCAGATGACTAGCAGCAAGCTTTTCTGTTGCTTGTCTCAAATTATTTTCTTTAATGCATGTTTACTGTTAAGCCAGAGGCAGGAATTAATACTACTAATATCATTCAGTTGAGGTATAGTTATTAATGCATTTTCCTCACTCTTCTTAATTTCTAGAGCTCTGAACAAGCACAGTACCAAAAGCTAGAAGCAATATATCAGTCAAATTTGTTTGAATTGGGAAGGGTATCAGGTTGTCAGGGAAAATAACTAAACCAAAGAGAAATAATATTTGATGGAAAGCTTCAAAGCTTCAAGTCAGAGAAGATATTGTTCACTTGGATGCAATTTGTTAGGCAAAACCTTCCTGTGCTCCTGGAAAATGCTCTCAAGTATTCTTCTTTGAGATTTAGTACAGCCTAGAGAATGTAACCCACTCATTTCACCTGTGCCAAAATCCCTGCTGCAACACCAATAACCACGATGCTTCAGAAATGCAGAGATATGTACAAAATCATTTCCACTCCTTATTAATTTCATCTTTATTACCAACCACCTACATACCACCTTGGGCGGTTTTTAGCATTATACATCAGCATTATGGAAATTTAATTGCTCTGCCAAATGCTCTGGCTCCCACTCCTCTAAGAAGCAAAGGAAAGACAACACACAGTCCTTATCTCCAGACTGAAAACACGCTGAGCACTTGTGGGCTGCATTAACTATAGCACGGTCACAGATGTTCAGTACTTTCCAGAATTTCACTTAAGAAACTGTCCCAGTATTTGTTCAGACAGTGAGATTCGAAGAATAATGCTATTCACTACTTTGCCAACAGTCAAGCAACTATTTTATTAGAAAATAAAGCTGGGGGCAATGAGAAAACCTTAGTTTAGGTCTCATGTAAATATCAAGCAAGCACAACATTAATCCTGGTTAGGGCCCTGGTTTTGCAAAGCATTTACTTACGTGCTGAAATGAAAAACCCAAATGGAAAGGTATCTTTCAATTATGTGCTAGGTCACAGGTGCAATGGAAGAAAAGAATGAAATAACAAAATACATCTTTCATCTCATTAGGCAGTCAAATGCAAGGTAAAAATTACAGTGTTGAGGACAAAAGACTTCTTAAAAATGGCCCTTGCTAATTTAGTAAGGGCACATGATGATACTATAGTTAGTGTAAGTGCACATATCCAATGAATGAAAACCATTTTTGAATTCAAGAAATGTCAAGATTAAGATGTCACTGAATCATCTTTGTACAAAAGTCCCTTAAGATGTCTTTAGATCTATATTACTACAGCTCGGCAATTTTTCCTTCTGCAGGCTTTTTTCCAAAGGGGTTTTGCTCTCAGGGAAACAAAAGGTATGCATGTGTGTGGGGAGTAGTGGCACTTAAAAAAACCCTGTCTATCAATGAGGTGATTCCCTATAAAGCCAAAACCACCAACACAACTTCCTGATTGTTTTGCACAGCCCCTAAGACACAAAACTTCAGTGACACATCGAGTGTGATGGTCTGAACCTGAAACTCTTAGATCAAAAAAATTCAAAGTGAGACTGGAGATGAACAGAGTTATCACTACATTTTTCATTCCAAAGTCAGATTTAAGAATCTCTGAAGAAACACATATTACATGCAAGCATTTATCAATGGAATACCACATACCTAAACTGTCTTTGTGAAAATACTGCTGGATACAGGTGCCATATTGTTTTTAAATTATGCCTGTGTGTACCCATATCCAGCATCTCTTACATGTCTTAGCTCTCCTTCTCTCCATGCAATGACATGAAGCAACATCAGCTCAGGGAAAACAGCTTCTTCAGTGAAGACTCCCAGCAAAAAACCCACCCCTAATGAGTTCAATCAAACCAGGAAGGTAACAGTCAACAGTGAAATAGAAATAAGGAGTAAAGAGAGATCAGGTTTATAAAATACCCAGAGGGAAACAACAAACAAAGAAAGAAATCCCACAACACATAATAGGCAGAACATAAACAGAATGAGATTAATCACTGCACGACACACAAGTTCTAAACTAGGTTCTAAGTTTACAAGGAATAGAGTTTAAGCAAAATAAAAACCTTACGTATTAGAGAGTTCTTTGTCTCAGCCAGCTGCTGCCAGCTTGTCTGTCTGTCTTTCAATTTCTCAGAAAGGTGTGTGTGAAAATCTAAATGAAATAAAACAAATAACATTTTAGAGATGGCTCTCCTCCTTTTCTTCCATTCCATTCACCTTTGGTGCAATACAGCCAATAAAATGTTTCACCTCCTCCCACCCAATGCATTCCTCAGTAACACAAAAATACATTTCTCATTGTTATCTAGAGATTGAGAACTCTTTTATCTTGGTATCAATGACATATAAAAAGGCATATTGAGTAGCAGTAGTTTGGTGCAATTTTGCTTTGCAGGAGGTCCATATACCCACTGTGGGCATCATTAACCACAAAAAGGATTGAGTGCCTAAAAATCTGTGTAATATGTATTAGAATTTAACCTGAAGGCCAGGAGATTTTTCCATACATGCTACACCGTCCTAACTTACTTTCAGTGTACTATCCTTTACTCCTAGAGCCAACTATGTAACATTATATCAGTGTAAAAAATATTTTTTGTTATCTAAAACCAAACTTTTAAAATACATTTGGAAAATGGACACTTTCAGACGTAATAAATCACTTCTTAAATGGTTATTGCAGCAGCATGATGACTTTTACATTGACTAACAACATAATCAGGCTCATTCTGCTGCATCTCAGCTAGACAGGAACCAGGGAAACTCCACTGTTGTAAGAAGAATTCCTTTTTGTGACTCATAAAAACTTTCCAGTTTTAGGAAGAGAGACTTTAATACATACAAAAAAACCCCCAAAACACAAACCCATGCTTTAGTTTTGAATCATCTCTCTCTTTGACTAAAACCAACTAACTCAAGCAATCCTGGATTTTGAAAACATGAAGTAATCAGGGAGCCCTCTCACGTTTGAAAAGCACAAAATCAATTGAAATTTATTATTGAATTTCAAAATACCATCCGGAGAGTTTTCAGATGTAGTAAACAGGAAACATAAACCCCATTTTTATTTATTTACATGATTTTCCTTGCACAAAACATCAAGACAAGAAGCCTAATAATTAATGTACAATCACTCCAATACTTGTTGTTCACTAAGTCTTCACTGAGAAAGAATTTTACTTTGTACATCTCAGTTTCAAATCTTTCATAGTTTTTATAAAATAATAATTTAATCTTGCACCCAAGGCCCAAACAAATCAACAGTGAAAATGTGTTCTGTACACCCCAGTCATTTATTACATGCAAAGAAAAAAAGGCAACACATTGACACTTACAGATATAAAAAGAGCTGACCAAAACAATAGAAAATAAACCACTTTGTATGCTAAAGATATAAGACAACACATGAGCTTTTAGGAGCACAAATATATTGCTACAACTAAAACAATGTGAAAGAATGACAACTTCTGAGTCTTACATCCCTAACTTTGGGGGGAAAAAAGGAATTTCAAGGGACAAGCTACAAACAATTAAAACCAGACAGGGTTTACAAACCAGTTATATGTCTCCTTGCCACACGAGACATTCAATTTTTAAGTGGTATGACTAAATACTTTTGATGATACAGGCTTTTGATTTAAAAGCAAGGAAGGAAAATGAGATTTTCAGCAACATTTCACTTATCAAGATAGCGAAGTTCTCTCATGCTCCACTCTTATCAAGAAAGACAATTTAAAGAACAATAGGCAGATGAAGATATGTAAAGGGCAGAGCACAATGACTATCAGTATAAAACTGACAGACAAAAAAAATATTGCTCCTTTCTTTGTTTTGGTATTACCAGCAAGTTGATATTATTTTTATATTTTAAAAATAATTAATTTCAAGTAAACACATGCATAGGCAGGCATATATCAAAAGGGAGCTCATGGAATTGTTTCACTAAGCTTTTCCCCCCCCCTTTTTTTTTTTATGTGAAAAGGGGACCAAATTCTTAAATAAAGTACAATTCTTCTGTGGTAGAATTAAATCAAACCACTTTAGTAGTCTGCAATTTTACAGTTTCTGTCATATCACATCCTATAACATGCAAAGCTTTGAAATCTTTATTGTCTTTTTGTTTTAATACAAGTTTTGCTTTCATTTCTCTTTCAAGAGGAAAACCAGAATTAATCCATCAACGGCTCATCTATTGACATTTTATCACATTACCCTTTAAGCTTGTGTATGTTACTTCATCTGCTATTTTCTCTTTCACCTGCCTATGGCCACCTTGGGATATTTGACCCTTACTGAGGATACAGAGGAGGACAACAAACTGCTCACACAAGCAAGCTGAGCCATCCCTTCTTTATGTGAAACTCCTAAAACCAAGGGTTAAAACATAAATTTACAGGCTCTGTTTCTCCAACAATTTAAAAAAAGTTTGTTACCAATGCCCAAAGGAAAGAATATTTAAATGTTGAGACACTTTAAAATAGTGTCACCTGAAGGGAAGTCTCCGTGGGTGTTCCCTTCCTTTCACACTCGCAGGGAGTTAAACCTAATTGCATTCAGGGTTATCTCTAGCAGCTACACTTGGAATCAACCATCCTCATGAGGACTATTGTTCTAACTAATCTAGTTAT
Source organism: Chiroxiphia lanceolata (assembly GCF_009829145.1). Taxonomy (NCBI): domain Eukaryota; kingdom Metazoa; phylum Chordata; class Aves; order Passeriformes; family Pipridae; genus Chiroxiphia; species Chiroxiphia lanceolata. Next base: position 5,416,627 of record NC_045651.1, read on the forward strand.
TAGGCTTTTATTCAGATTTAGTGCAGTCTTTTATAAAAAAATATCTCAAAGGGATAGTAATGGAATTTTCAATTATCAGGGAGGAAAGAACAGACTATGACCTACAATCTTTGGCCTTGCCAAAAATTAGGAAAAAAAATCTTATGTAAGTAAATCTTTAGATCTTTAAGTTAATTTTAGTCCCCGTCAGACACCACAGTTATACCTGGAAAAGGTAAAACCTGTGTGGATTTCCTGTCTCCTCCTATACATTCCCCTAAAACACAACCCCCCAGTGCCCACAGATCCTTTTGCTCCCACAGTCACTGGCAGGGAGAAAGAAACCTGCTTTCTGTACTTGGCTTTCAAAGATGAAGGAGTAGCAGTTCTCAGCTTGCTGTCTCAAGCCCCAGTTTAAGTTAAAAAAATCAGTGCTGATACAGGTAATTTTAAATAGCAGTACAAATACCAGCGACACATTTGAAAACTGAGAAAACAGCTACTGCAATTCCTGACCCAGTGTCCTGTGAAGCACACGAGGTTGGGACTAACTGCTTGCCTTTTGCATTGTTCAACAAACTCATTTTCTTAACTCATGGTTCATCTTTTAAGCCAGCCTAGGAACTACTCACACCTGGCACCTACTCAGGAACCAGCATCAGCCCCATTTCTTCTGCCTCTCTTCCCCCATCCCCAGTTTTCTTCCTTTGGAATTTTTCCCTTCACAGTGCTGTCTGAACGGATGCTTCCAAACATGTACTAGGAATTTTCCACCTTATTAGTTCACAGGTATTCTGGCATTTCACTGTTTAGCATCATTTCCCAGCAGGCATCACTAAAAGCTTGGCTACCAATCATATAACATGTGCTCCACCCTTTAAGGTGATATCACATTGCTGATGGTTGGTTTGTCTGGGAGGGGTTTTTTGTACATATGAAAACTTCCTTGCATTTTATAAGACTTGCTTCCTCCACCCATAATTCTTATGCCTCTCTGTCAACATCCATCTAGAAAATAACTGTGGGAATTTAAATACGACCAGAGCCTAAATATCCTCCTAAGCTCTGTTCTCATTTCCCCCTCTTCTATTTATCAAAGTGGCATAACCCAATTTTACTGGTAGTAAACAATACAAAGATGGTTTATTTTAGAAAGTAGCACTTCAGAAGCATTGAAAAAAAGTCTTACAAATAAATCCTCTGAATTTCTCAAGCTGCTTCCTCTCCCTCCCAATATTTGCACAAAAACATCCAGTAACAAACACTTGTTCCATTCCCATCAGAGCTACGTGGCTGAGCCTTGTCCCAACTGCCTGATTTCCTCTCTCCTGAACCCTTTCTGTGAGTAGAAGCTGCTCCTCTGTTAGTACCTCAGTATATTTTCATTGTTATTCACTCACCATTTATTGATGATCATTATATTTTCTAATGAATAGGACAAAACCCATAACAACTGACAGAACACTCAGTACCAGGCAGGTCAATGCTTCACTTTATCCTCAAATAACCTTTTTTGTTGTTGTGGTTTTCCATCATATTCTACCATAATACTTCAGACCAAGCCAAGTGGACAGATCTAAAAATGTGGTACCTCTTAACCTCTACACACATCATTTCCAGAGGTAAACTATGATTGTGAAAAACTTTTTTAAAAAAAGTTAGTAACACAAAAGTTATGCACAAAAGTATGGGAATACAACAAACTGTTCTGCAACACAAAGGCCACACAACTTTTCCTGTATTGTCTTGTCAGAATTACTTTCTGCTCTATTACTCTATTATGTTCTATTGCACATTTTGTATCAAATGTTTTGTTTGATCTTTTACAAGAGTTGTGTTCATTTTTCTCTCCTCTGAAGCACATTCAACAAGTCAATTAAACTTAAAAAGCTTTACCTGCATAGTATAGTGGCAGCTCTCAAGCAGAATTATTCTCCAGTACAAGAACACCCACAAGACGTATTTAAGTGTATACTTCCACAAAATATCTTAACACCAAATATTCATGCAAGAATCACAAACACTACAAAATAACAATGCTCTAATACAGTTCAACTACATCTAAAAGAGTCTTATAGTTTAGTGAACTCAATGGTAATTACATCATTTTCCCTCTCCTCAGCCTACCAAAGTTACAAAAAATGGGATTCTGAAGAATTTTCTCCTCAATTTAAGACTTCCTAAATATTACCAAACATGACCAGCAACAGATCTGGAGCTGGATTTTCCAAGTGCACTATCCATGCCTTTTATACAGCATAAAGTAAGCAATTAGCTACATCAGAGGCAACAGCACAGGACTCAAAATGATAAATATGTATATTTTGTGTTTTCATTTCCTATGGACTAGTAAAAGCATTAGGATGTACTTGTACCATAAGAATCTCAGGGACATCCATAATTCAGGCCAGCACTTAGCAGAGTGCATAGATGTGTCTGCTTCTTTGTGCACAAGTCTGCTACATTTAAGAACTCCAAGTGAACTGAAACTAAATTTCAAGTGGATTTCTATAAGTCAAATGAAATGGTTTTTACTATTCTTATTTCCACAAAGAATTAAATATAGGCCCTATTAAGTCCAAATGATTATGTCTACATAGGAGTGTCAATCAACCTCACAATAATCACTTCAAGATCATGCCACTACATCACTGGGAATTTGGATGACTCTTCTCAAATACCCCTGAACAGCCAAGCCCTAACATCTCAAATATTCAAAATTGCCTCCTAATTCAACATGGTCATTGACTCACATAAAAAGAAAAAAAACTCCAACTGAAACTTAGCAACATTTTTTGTTCTTCCTCGTGCTGTTCCTTTCTGGTTTGGTTTTGCTTTGCCTTTTGAAATAAGGGTCAATGTAACAACTATTACTTCACGCTGTTAGGAATGGTTTAGTATCCCCACACAGACCAATGACTCAGCCACAAGTCATATCTTCATAATTTATAAAATCCTAAGTCACAATTCTCATGGGAATAATTTACTAAAAATTAAGAAAAACTTCAGTCTCAAGTAGAAACTAAAGGTTCTCTACAGTTGGTTTCTCCCTTTAATACCTTTTCCATGCAAGTCTTTCTCACAAGTAACACTTAGGTCAGGCTCTGACCAATGACTACGTTTTAGATCAAAACCTTGACACCTGAAAAGACCAGTAACCCTTTTACAAAGTGATTTTTCAAATCTAGGTATTTAAAAAAATAAAATAAATCTCCAAACCTGGTATCATTACGCAAACATGGTGACAAAATTCAGATTAATCAAGCTTTACAACAAAAGTGGTCAGGTACAAAGTCTAAAATATAGAGAAGATTACATGCATTGTACTACCACCAATCAACACTTCAATTAAAGCACCCACTGCTGTTTCTCATCACTTCTGGCAGCCCACAAAACTGCATAAATAAAAACTTTGTAGAGAAGGCCAAAAAGATTTTAAATTCTAAAAGTAATTCCTTAAGAAGAATTTGTCTCCTTACTGTGGGATAAATATTTTTCAGTGTGAAAGTATAAAGAAAGGATAAGTCAACCAGAAAAAGTTATCTGCCCATACTAATTTCCTGCTTCTTTTGTAAAACAAGGGGATAAACTCAAATTAACTGCTCTTGATAAGATTCTCCTTGTTTTAATTTATCAGCTAATGTCAGCAGAATGGAGCACTGTGACAGCTTGAAAGGGATTCATAAAACAAAGGAAAGAAGGTTTTCCACTTCAAGCCCGCAGTTCTAATGGCACTAAATCATAATAATCACATGTTGGGTGTTGTGTCACCCTGCCCCTCCTCCAAAACAAACCAACAAAAAAAGCAGACCACCAAAAAATTATTTATTCTGTCCAAAAAACAGTATAAAAAGGCATGTGGACAAAAAAGGTAAGAAAGACCAAAGTGCTCCCATGTTAGTGACATATTGGGTGGGGTTTTTTCCAACAACCTGAATGTTCCACAGGGGCTACAACATCCTGTCTGCCTCTAACACTGCAGCTCATTTAAAAATCAAGCAAGTCCCTAAAAATACAAAGGAAGTGATTGAGATCAGTGTTCTAGCAATAGTAATGCCTCACAAAACAAAACAAAGAAGCTCTTGAAGTAATAACTTCAGCATCTGTCTTCCTCATTATACAGTTATGTTCTTTGCTGTTAAGAATTATTGTTTGCTTTCAAATTGTTATGGCAAGTTAATTAATTGATGAGCATCAACCAGCTTTAGACCCACTTTTCCTTACTGATCTCTCTTGTCTTTCTACATCAAGTTCCATTAGTGGGGGGAAAAAAAAAAAATCAAATTACACTTTTCAAGTAATTTAGTTGGTAAAACTAATTTGTCACCTGTGCCTGTAAACAATTTTGAAGAACTAAGAACTGACACACAATTCACAAGAAGACAAGCAGACAACCTTACTGCTTCACTGTGGTTTTTATTGGGGAGAAAAGATAGGAAGGACAAGATTTCAATCTCAAATTTTATCAACTATCTGTTCAGCCTGTAAAATGAAATCACCTATAGCTTTGAAACAAAACTATTCTCAGTACTTTTTGATAAAGAAGGTAAATACAACCAGTAGCAAGTCACATCAAGGATATTTTATCACTTCTCCAGCCTAGGGAAAAGTCTAATACTAGAATATATGAAGGTAATACTTGAGAATATCCTCTTTAACTCCACGAGCTTGTCTCTCAGATTTTCTGAAAGTTTTATTCCATGGCTCTGGTTGGATATTTCTTCCCTCAGTTTCTCAAGTCTGGCTCTGAACCAGTGCCAATTGTTAGTATTTCCAGAGACAAGCAGTCCAACAGCTATGCTGAATGCTTCTGAAGTAGATTTTGCTCATTCTGGATCTGCCATTTGCTAGTTTGATGTTGGATAGTTCCCACACAGGTAAAAAAGCAGTGAACAATCGTTCCTTATTCACATTCTTTATGTCATTCACAACTGGAGACTCCAATCATCTTACTGGTTGTTTTATACCACAGAATACTAAACTACTAAATTAATTCTTCACAAGGAAACTATGCCATCCTTGGGTAACCCATCTCACTGGCTCTTACCTTTTGCAGTTCTGTTATATCACTCTTTGAAAGAATGAGAATTCAACACATTGGTAAATGTATGGAATTTCCACACATTTATACAGTGGCACTGACAATATTTTCTGGTTTTTTTTCTTTAAATAAACTTTCTACTGGTTCCTTTTGTTGTAAGAGAAGAGTTGTTTGCATTATTGTAATATCCAATGGATAGCCTTTCACAGGACTGCCCACTGTTGCACTAACATAACTTTCCTGAACAGTAATAGATAATCCAGAGCCCATCATGTTTCCTCAACATGACCTGCTGTTTTCTTTCCCACCCATTCACATCCTGAGATTCTTCAGGAAATTTTTAGTCCCTTTGTATTCACTACACTGGCATACAGAAAACACTCACTTCAGTATGTTTCTGTTTTTCCAGCTCATTTAAAAAAAAAAAACAAAACACCAAGATTAAGTTTGTCCCATGAACAGAACAACAAAGCACAGCAGGAGGCTGTAACACACTCAAAAACGCCCAGATAAATTCAGCTCTGTGATGTAACAACACATGTTTACCTCACACATCACGGCAAGTTTATAACAACTACAGTCATCTGTTCCCTGATGGAATTGAGCCATAAGGATCTGCACAAAGCAAGCAGGTCACAGATGAGACAGAAGAATTGCCTGGACAGCACAGACACACACAAACACCTCCCAGGGCTGGGCTGGGCACAGTCACAGACAGCATTACACACACTGACTCAAAAGGGATAATGGTTTGGAGCAAATCAACATAACTACTTTCTACATGTACCAGAAGGATATGACAAACATTGCAATATATTCTATCTAAGCTGCACATACCGAGTCATGCAGTGATTGACCCGGTTTCCTGTTCATTTTAAGTGTATTTTTAGTTATTCCTGGTTGATTTATGTTTTCATTAAAACCTGAGGGATGTGTCCTTTTGAAGTGTGCTAGAGAATCAATGGACATATGATGCTTTCCAAAGAATACATAGGCATTTTTCCCAAATGTTCCCTCTCTCTCCAAGTCAGGTGTCAGGTAGGAGCTCAACTCAAGAGCAAATAAGCATCATTTGTTTACCTCTATCTTATCTTTCCTTCACAGGAATTTAAATGCAAATGTAAAAATAGAACAAACACCAACACATGCATCAACTGGCAGTGTAGTCTAATGGCTGCAATCAACACAGACCACTGTGCTCTGCTCACTGCCACAGCACTCTGCAGTCAATGCCACCCCCATAACTTCCTTTTGCAACTGAATTTATAAAGAAGTGCTTTGAAAATCATCCCAGTATTTACATAGGAGCGATGTAATTAATTCCCAGAATTTTGTGGAATGATATACAACATTTTATGTAAACAATTAAGCGGATTATATTGGTTTGAAATAGAAAAGACAACCCACCTAAGGAAAGAGCCCTCTGAGTGCCTCCAATCGTGCAGAAGACTCATTAGAAGGGTTTTCTTTTTGGAGAATAAATGAGCTTAATTTGCAGTAAGTGGAATCTAATTATTCTCAGACCAGAAATGTAAGGTCAGGGAAAGCAGTCCACTGTTGTCAATTCTTTCTCTAGTATCAAAATGGACCAAAACCCCTCAAAATTTATGTATGGACTCCAAAAGTTCAGAGCAATCCGTAGATGAATTTGTTTGTTTGTTTGTTTTGCCCCTTCTCTACTACTGAATTAAGTTACAACATTAGATTTCTCTGTAATAAACAAGCACAAAATATTGCATAATGACCTAGCTTCAAATAAAGCCTCAATTACAGTAATGATCTTGATAATTATATCAGGACAGTCTAGGTACCCCTACAGCTTTCTATTTTTCAAATTTAAAGAGAGTTATGTGCGTGATGACAGCTCAGTGTGCTCATAAGACTATACTTACTTTATCCTGTCTGCTCTCACATGCTCCAGAAATTCAGTTTTAAGCTGCAGTTTTCAAGTATTTTGTCAATCACAGTTTATCAAATGCATTCTGCTAAGGCAGCTGTCAGGACAAGATTCAGCAGTGACAAGCTGTCTCAGCTCCTGTTCATTCTACCCTTAAGTCACCAACTCTTATTTTTATCTCTGAGGAGGAGAAATACTTTGGCTAGAAAAGGCTCTACCTGTTCACTAAACAGGCAGTTGAGTCACTGTGTTGGCAAAGCTCCTGATCAACAGAACGAGGAGTACCAATAAATTCTCAGCAGCCCATTTTATGCCTGCTTTTCCCTTATCATAAGTGTTTTTCTAAAAACACTACTGGCACTCTGCACACAGAGGTGATTGAATACAAAGACACCGTGCAGGTTGTCAATTTATCCTCAAAGAGCTTCTAGTGGATAGATAAAAGCCATCTAAACCATAGCACAAGACCATAGCAAAAGAGGTTTCTATTACACAGAAACCTCCAAACTGCCCCCCAAAACATTCCCTAGAAAAGATCTGCCCTCTGTTTGTTACCCACGTGCAAAATGATGACATCATTCATGGTCATTTGTGTACATAGTGAAATAGCAATGCACACTGAAGTATTTTCTTATAAATCCTGGCAATTAAAAACTTCATGGTCTCTTACTCCCTATAATTGATATTTCATAAAGGCTAAAACTGGGATGATGCCTTTTAGCATTAACTGTGTTGACTATATTACCTAAAAGGATGTTCATTTATAATGACAAATCACGACTGGGGGAAAAAAGGATAAATCAGATTTTCTCCTCCTCCGCAAATATTATCATGGAAATGCCATATGCATAACACAGTTCACAGACAGTTTATCTCCAAATATTTTAGATTATCAAAATGGTGCCTTTTGATCCTATACATGGTCTATTGTGGGATGAAGGAGGGTGTTTGAAAAGTAGATCCAGTGTTAATCTACATCAAACCCTTCTGCTTTAAAGAGAACAGAATGAAGAAAGTTTCAGTCTTCATTAAAGAGGAAGCAAGAAAAAGGCCAAATAGTGACTTGAACTTCAGAAGTGTTAAATTATATTTGAAACAGGCTGACATTTGAGAATTTTCAACTGTCCATCTTTTAAGTGGCCATCATCATCCATAAATGCCATATAAAAAGCAATAAATGGGTCAGAGTCATCTCAAGACTTAGAGACAAATTATTAGGATATGAACAGGATATGAACACTGCCTTAACACTGCATCTCACTGCCAACCCTAGAACGAGAGGAGGTAGAAACAGAGCTAGAGGCAGGAGCAGGGGTGCAGGAGGACTCAGGGGCAGGCTCACAGCACACAAACACGTCAATGAGCAGCGGGGAAATCGCTGCCCTGACGTTGTTTCACAGCACTGTGGACTGGTTTTGGGACAGACCAAACCGAAATCAGAAGTACACAAAGGGCTCCTGCAATGTACCAACACTCCCCAATTCCCTCCTAGGGCAGCTGTTTTTGTGTTATGGTTCTTAAGGTCCCACATAAAGGGAACCGTAAAGCGAATGAGAGAATTTAAGTTTCATTTATACCCTATATCTTCAAATAGTTTGCATAAAAATATTGGAATAGGTGAGCAAGGGTTTTTTGCTATTTTAAAAGGAATCTCTTCTACCTATTAAATGATGCACTTCATTGTATCACATAACTGCATTAAAAACTTGGGTATCTGTGACAATAGTGCAGATAATGTTCAGAGTTCATAAAAACGTTATTTCCATATATATGATAAGCCTAAAAATTTTTTTTTTAAATACAAATGCACAAAAGACCTTAGATGTAAAAAAATCTCAGTCCCAAGTTTAGATGTCCATATAAAAACTGCACCTCATGTTCACAGCTAGTTTCCCTGGTGAAAAACTGCTAAAAGAAGAACCACATCAGTAGTTTCTGCCTGTTCATTGCACACTCCATGCTGGCATAAAATGGAGCAACAAACTACAAAACCTTCAGGAAAACATGGAGGAAGAGACTTGAAAAGACAGCCAAGAAGGTGAGAAAACAAAAACACAACATAACTGGTTACAACTCTGTTAGGGAAAAAAAAAAAAAAAGAGAACTCAAAAGCTGCAAGAATCAGAAAGGACTGCCCTGAAGAAATATGTTCAGGTTGTAAATAGGTGCAGCACAGCATTTTATCCCTCCAAGGCAAATAAACTGAACACTTCACACATCCTTTCAGATTAAGGATTAAATATCATGCAAACACTAAGGCTCCATCTAGAATGAGGCATGTTAGGGGGCTGGCCCTGTACACAGGTTGTGTTTCCAGTCCTTGCACTCCTGGCATGGCACTCTCTGTGCAAGCTTCTACCTTCTTTCTGTGCTGGGCACAAATCCTGAACACGTCCCTGTTGCTCAGTGGATCCCAAGAGTGCATTTGGATGGCAAGCATTCTTCATGCCTAAAACGTTACATGCAAGTTCTACTTTGCCAGCTAATGTAGAAACATGACAAGAGATAAGAACATAATAAAAAGAAATTTCCACATGTCAGAATTTTTTTTTAGACTTTCTTTTTTTAGGAAACCATTGGACCAAGATATACCAGTCTGCAAAAATTATTTTCTGTTTGAATGGATGTAATATCTTCCTAATAAGAGAAGAAGACACAAAGGCAAGAGAAGACAAATTAAGTGAGTGAACAGGTGACTAGAGTCAGAGTTCAACAGAGGACAGACTGTGCCTCAGCCCAGCAGTAACCCCTCAGTGGTCACCACTTTCACCACAACACCTCTGATGCAGCTACCTAGGGACTGAGTGGTCATTAATCTGGGATATTAAATATTTCACCAGTCATCTGTGGCTATGAGCTGTATTCAATCATCTGGGAGTAGAGGCATGTGTTAGAAAACAGACTTTAAAAACAAATCTTTACTGTATTCAGTTATGTTTATTACTCATAAAACCCAAACAGCTGCTGACCCTGTTCCAACACAGAGAAACTTTGAGCTGTAAACCCAGCACTGTTCTGAAGGAGGGAGCAAACAGAGCTTTGTAATTATGTTTTATAGAGGAAGTTTCAAAATGCACAAACTCACATCTGGACACAGGAATTTTACCAAGTAGTGTATCATGACACAGTTCACACAATTCCTGATGAAGCAACCAAGGGAACTCTGACATTTTAACCAGCCCTTCCCAGCTGAAAGGCTTTTTTAGAATCACTTGCTTGTATTATTTCATCACAAGCATTTGCAACTATTTAAGTTTCCACACATCAAATCCTATTTTTCAGTCATGACAGACCCTAGATATCCTCTGGCACACAGAGACCATCAGGAAAATCACACCTCTAACAGTGCTTCACAGCAGGGACAACTGCAAAGTGGAAAACATCACTTCTGAAAGGTGCAAGTGAGCAATGGCCCGGCTGAAGTAGCCTTTTCACAAACAATATGTCAAAGTTGATCATCTTGGCTTTTACCATCTGACACTGACAAAACCCTTCTGAACTGTTACTGGTCAACATCTCTGGCATGCATTACAAAACCCCCATATAGGCAGGACCTTCTTTTTCTAAGTTAAGTCACTTAGACCATGCCCAAATTCTTTACAGTGGAGCCAAACCTTCTATTCTCTACAGTCAGTGGAGAGAAATAAGCACTCCAGAGATGTGTTCAGGAGGTCTTGTCCATGAAACTTAAATGAGTGAACTCATGGCAGAATAGTCTTCCTCTGGAAAGCACCCAAAAGCATCTACCCCTCTCTAGTGACTCAAAGACAAAATCAAGCAGTTTAGTTGTAAAGTTGCTTCACTGAGCACAATGTAGGCACAGAATTGTGTGGATTAAACCTGTGCTTTGGACATGTCGCTCTTTTAATCCTCAGAAGAGAGTGCAAAAAACAACCTTGCTAAAAAAAACAAACGTTCCTGCATGACTGGGTAATACAAACTGATACAGCAAGGGAAAATGCTAAATTCAAATGTCACTAAGCATGAAGAACCCTTGGCTGTGTTAAGGTAGGAGTAGTTCAGCCCGGGCAACACTTCACTCTGAAGAGAACTCGAGGCCTGTGATTGAGCATATTCTAGAGCCACTTGCACTACTTTTCACCAAATTCCTGTTGCATTGTTCCTGGATTCTGAATGTCCAAGCGGTCCACTCACTGTATTCAGATTCCATAACACATCACTAGTTTGAGGTAAGCAGTGTATAAAGGGCAAAAAAATTTTAAATCCATACCCGAAAATCATACCTAATGACTTCAAATGGAGAACTGACTTTCTGAGTAATTGCTTCAACTCATACACAGGATTTGCCCCATATCCCATCACAAACAGAATATACTGACAGAACACCTACAACAATTCCAGAGGATGTCCAACAGTAACTAACAGAACAATCCTGTGCTAGGCTACTTATGTGTATGTACAGATTCAATGCAGCATTACATGTTATCAGATCAGTTCTATTTATTTGACTTATATAGACTCCTCAATTCTATTTCAAGGTGTGCACAGCAAGTTTTTTAAAATTTTTGCAGACTTTAATTGTGGATTTTTCCAGAACATCTATGGTGTTCCACGAGTCTTCATTTAAAACTATGAGATTAATGGATCCAAATGGGGAAATTCAGAACAGTAACTATACTGCATATAGCAAATACAATATGTAAATATTGCCACAGTTTCACATTAAATTAGGGTAAAAAGGAAAACTGTATCATCAGAACTATGATACATTGAACTAATTTATCTTCAAATACTAGAAATAGTAAATTTTCTGCTCATTTCCAGTTTTCTAGGAAACCTCTTAATACAAAACATGTTAATGCATATTGTTACTGTTAATATATATGTTAATGTTAATGTACTAGTTAATGCATTTTTATACTACACTGTTCTTTGCTGTTCCTCATGATTAATAAACGTTATGTATATTATGTTTATTCCATTTTAAATTTTAATTATCTTGACTTTCAGAAAAAGAAAGAAAACATTCTCATTGAATGTCCAAATGGTGCAAGTGAGGAATGGTAAACTAGTGTTGTTACAAACTCTTCTTGTTTGGTTCATCTAAGACAGCTAGATATAGAAACTCAAGGTGATTAAAAAGAATATTTAGGACTGGTTATTCAGATGTACCTGCCAGAGCTGTTTAATCAAGATGGAGAACATCTGTCCTACAGAAGAAACACTTTTCCGTTCTATGAAGATCTTTATAATTTAAGAAGCCTGAATATTCTTGAACTGCACGAACTAAAGATGATTTTAATGTTACTGTGAATCAGTTAATTTCTGGTTCTACCTTTCATCATCAAAAAACTATCTAAACCATCCTTTGCCCCTCTTCCCCCCTCCCAATTCTAATTTGTTCCAGCCACATAAACCAGAAGCTGTGAGAGAACTGTACCAACAGCCCTGGCAGCACACCTTTCACTCACAGCAACACACTTTACTACTGTTCTTCTGCATGAGGTTTATTCATCTCTCACATGCCCACAATGCTACTTTAGAACTGGGCTGTAAACCAAAATAAATTATCTGTTGTCATATCATTCAACTCAGTAAGCATTTTTTACATCCCACTTTTCCTCACTAATTCTCCTATATAGGCCCAAACCCTTACAAACCCAATCATTTCTACTTTTTCCCCCTTCATGTTTTTGCATCAGACCACAATTTTCTTCAGTCAGATGTAGACGTCAACTCTGAAGACAGCAAAGCAAGGCCATGCCAGTGGGAAATTACAAGTTATCAACTCCCCAGCTCTATTAACAGTCTGGAGGAATTTTAGTTCTCCAAAAAGTTAATAATTTCTCTTACTTTGCTTCTTTTGCAACCAGAGGATTTTTTTCCCTACAGCTGAGAGCGTGTTCTTCTCTAATACCAATACCATCTAACAAATCTGTGCAATGTTGACTCTTCCATAGATCTAATATTTAATTGCTTTACCACGTCCCTGACCTCACTATTTCGGGGAACAGAAATACAGCAAGAAAGGACAAACTGAGGTGATTGGGTAAATGAGTTTCACAAATCATTAACACCATGAAGAGCAAGGATTCAGTGCGTTACTTCAGCTTCATAGGATATAATTACATGTTTTGATTAGCAGATATATTTTCCCAGCCTCAGGTGTCAACAAGGGTTCAAGTGTATAACATGTATAAATGGGTGCTAATTTTACTAGTCATGAAAATGTGTTTTGCTAATTACATTTATATCCTCTCAGCCCATTTTCATCCGATATTGCTTCCCTGTAGTACATCTTCCTGTTTATTTCCTTACAGTGACATTTGAGCTCTTCCAAATGACACCATAATTCTAAAATTCAGTAGGCACAATAAGTTGGTTCCCCACTGAATACCTGTTGCAGGCATGAAAAAAATAACAAGACAAAGGCCTGTATACAACCTTGTGGTCCTTTCTGTTTAGGATGTTATCATCTGGGACCACAATCTTAGTGTAAAAGTGTGCTTTTCTTTCACCCAGTTGATTCTTGCTAGATGTGTAAGAATTTCTGACTCTTGACACTAAAAAATAAGGCAGCAAGCCTGTTTTAAGAGAGTGAAGCCCTTTTCCCTGTCCTGCAGTTTCCTGACAGTCCTACATGTTTTGTCAACAGAATTGAGATGAGGGTTGACAACTGACAGAACCTCTTTTCACACAAATAGCTCTAGAATGGGCTGGGTTGGAAGGGACTCAAAGATCATCTGCTTCCATGCCCTAGTCAAAACCATTATGGAAAATGTTTAAGGCTTTGGATGAACATATGGCATAAAACTATTAACCACAAGCTGCCAGATATTGGAATACCTAAATAAGAACATGTTTCTACAACTCAGAATGCAAAACAAGGGAAAGATCCAAAGGGTTTCCAACAGTGAGTACAGCAGCATGAGGGAAGTAAGCACCAATCTAACCAAAGTCTTACTCTTTAGGTTCTTTATTCTCTATATAAATATGAGGGAACTCCTTAAAAAGAACATTTAAGAAGCAACTTTTTAGAATGACACTAGTATTTCCAAACCAATGCTAAGATCTTTTACGTACATCATATAATTAACTGGTTAATATGAAGTCACAATTCACTGGAGAACATTACTGAGTTTTAGCAAACAGCTACAGACCTCAACAGCTCAGTCCTTGAGCTCACAGTGTGGTCTCAGGCACAGTTGTTGGCATGGTTGAGACAAAACAACAACAGGACAAGAACAGAGAATTCCACAGAGTGGCTTAAGGGGTTGCATGAATGCATGTGATAAAATATGGACTTAATCCACTCAGGGTCTGCTCTTGCCACTAATACTTTAAGACTCTCACTAATTATTATAAACATGACTAACACAAAAGAATTATTAAAGAGGAAATCACATGGAAATTACCAACATATTCAGACTGTGTTAAGTTAGTGCAGAGGAGTGCTGGTATAGAGACTGGACTGATAAATTTACACATGGATTGATATACTTCTATAATAATTACCAGCAACTAAAAGACTTCAAAAAACATTAAGAACTTAATGCAAAACTTCCATAGTGAACAGATTTTAAAAGAAGTCTAACCATGCTGCCGAAACAAAGTATAGGTGATTTACATTTTCCTCATACATATTCTGAAAGAGTATGTACAGGGTCAATATTGTTATTTTGATAAGACCTGATGACAATTTATGCTTATTCAGTACATCACAAAAATAATGTCTCAAAGCCTAACTGCAACTCCACAAGTACCTGAGCACTGTTATGAGTATTTTTAAATAATACAGTGCCAATACCCTTACAAAAAAAAAAAAAGATAAATAAGGATTAAAACCTTCAGCTCATAATAGGTACAGTATGGCAGGTAACTGAGTCTTGCAACACTCCACTGAAGCTGAATGCAAGGCTTATTACAAAATGTAAGGTTTACAAAACAGCAAGTAAACGTGTATAAAACACAACCTTAAAACTACTGTTGCATGGCTGGCACAACAGACCAAGTGTGATCTCTTCTTTTTCACTTCTCTCCTTTGCATGAGTTATAGGATGTGTCTTCAGAATTACCCAGCTGGGTGGAAAAATGCAATTGAAGTAATGATATTTATGATGAGAGGCTTCTTTTCTTTTGCAGCGCTCTAAAGGCTGCAGATAGCTTTGCCTTCCTTTTAATACTTCAGATTTGAAAAATGGGAGCAATAAGGACGTAAATTCAAAGATATTGTATGCATGTTCATTTTAATGGAGTCATCAGCACTATTTAGTTAACAATGCACAAAACCTGTTCTTTCATATGGCCTTGCTAAAGGTTTCAAGCATAAGCAGCCTCATTTCAGAGAATGGGAATAGTCACACCCAAGGTAAGTGCACGTTTAAGTGTCTTAATCACAGGGGGATTAAATGTGCACGTTCTGCACTTGGCTAAAAAAAAAAAAAAAAGGAAAAATATTATGGGTTTTCTTTCTTTCCATTAAAATTATTTTTACTAGATATGAGAGCTTTTTAGCAGGTTCAAACAAAAGCACTGTGGATTTCACCTGTGCACAGTATTTCACATGTGCAAAGAATGTTTAAAAATTAGTTTTTCAGGGGTTTAATTGTATATACATCCAATCAAGTCAGCTGCCATAACAGAACAATTGCTATATTCATGCTGTGTGTTATGAACTCTAATTGTTAGGAACCCTTTTCATTTCAATCTTGACAACATCTACATTAATTTTTTTCAGGATTTCTTCGTGGGTTTTTCATGCTAATTCTGTTAATAACAGAATAAGGTTATACATTGTACTTTTATTCCTGATCATTAGAAATGTAAAGCACAACATGGAGCCACAAACTGTAAGGGAGGGGAAAAAAAGAAGCAAAGTTGTGCTAAAGTGGGATGAAACATTAACACAGATTTTGCTTTTATCTTCAAAAAGGCACTGTATCACAATTAAAATGAAATTTGTGTACAATTTTTCTTTTCAAATCCCTGTGTTAAAGAACATTTGGGCATCACAGATATCTTCACATCAGGAATATCAAAAGTTGAGCCTACAGCTTTCAATAAAATACTTGGGAAAACAACAAAAAAAGAACCTCTAACCAATTAGTGATCCTCTTAGAACACTCAGAGAGGACGAAGAACCCCAAAGGAACACAAAGCAATATCTGCCTTTGCAAAGGGAGGGTTAGGGGAGGAAAAAGAAATTAATAGACCTATCGGCTTAACTCTGATATCAAATGACATGGAACCAATTGCTAAACATGAATTTTGTGAAGATAAGAAATGGAGATAAGGAACAGTCAACATAGATTTGTTACAAGTGAATTAAGAACCAATTCAAATTTGTTTCTTTAGCTAAAAGGGATGTGGCACCCTTGGAAAGGATTTTAGTACAGTGTACCAGATGATATGTTTTATAGCAATTTAATCTTCACCATGAAAAGACAATGGAAAGATGCCTGGCCCAAAGGAGGACTAACAAGTCACTCCTGAAAGATGCTGTAGAGTATTTTCATCCTTCTGAACTACCAACTTGAGAACTGATTATCCTAAGAAACAGTGGTATGTAGATTTTATAGGGTTTTTTTAAACTGTAAGTCCTTCAGAAATCACCCAGTAAATCAACAAGTGAACATCTGACCTAACTCTAAGAAAGGGAAAAACACCCAGGTGCATGTTTCAAATCATACAAATGGCAAACCTACATTACATTTAAAAATACTCCATCAATATGGTATGATGATATAAATATTATTTATGACAGTTCTTACAGGAGAGATTTCCAAGTGAAAAGCAGGAAAAACATCACTCAGAAAAACATGAAGAAAAATGAGATTTGCTAAGGAAGCCATAGAAGGAAAGCAATCCCTGCTCCCCTGCACCTCTCAAAATTATTTTGAGGTGACAGGAGAACAGATGATGTGACATGCTTTTTTAAACCATTTGCAAACACACCAAGTGAAGAGGAATGCATCCTTCCAAAAGCCCTATACAGCATCATTCCAGGAATATCAGTTGGAAAAACCTCCCTCCACATCTGTAAGTACACTTTAGAGAACAGTGTTGTGGATCTTTTATTTTGTATTACGCTACTTGTCACAAATTGTTTTGAGTCCTTGCTGTGATGGTAAAACAGTGACTTGGGCCTGGATGAGAAATCCCAGAAACTAAACTGGGAGGAGTGGAATGGAAGTGTCACACTGACATTCCACATGTATGACCTTCTCTGTTTTCTCAGGAAGCGATGAAGGGACTGACTGAGAAGTCAGTCAGTTTTTAATACAGATGAGCAGTCCTTGCAAGGCCTGTTATGCCAAGCCTGGGCTTTAAACACTCACTGGTGTTTGCCACATGTCCCAACTAACCTGGCTCTCCAGTAGCATCCTCTGGACATCCCAAAACCTGCCAGTCTCCACTCACACTTCAGCACTGTGCAAATAATGCTCTCTGATTTCAGAACACACACACGTGCCCAAAAAAATCAGGCACTTGATTACCCTTATTTTTTGCCTATAGAAGCCTCATTTGGAGAGCTGCTTTCAAAGACACTTCTCTGAAGGATGAGAACCCCATTTCTTTATTGCACTGAAACCACCACTGGCAGATGTAAAGCACCTTGCTCCTACTGTGCTGTACACCCAGTCTGCCCATTATAAGCTCACACACCTCCTGCTATAAAACATCCTCACTACTATTTATGTGTTTAATTCACAAATTAAAATTTTTCAAGTACAATACAAAAAGACACCATTACCTTGCTCAACCTAAGCACACTTTTGATGTACTTCCAGGCTATTATTAGTTCATCTAGTTATTCAGGAACAACAAGACATAAAGAGTGGATTCCTAGCTTAGCCCAGCATGCCTTTGGGTAGCATTATAAAGCCTGGAAAGTGAATAAGCATCATAAAAATACATGGCCTGCCGTGCAGATGTTACTTTAGCAAAATGAGCTCTGTATTTAAAAATCAGAAAAAAAAGCCACAAAAACTGAACAAGTATTTCAGCACACATGCAATGATATCCCTACCACAGCTTTAATAGGCCTCCAATCTCAAATATATTTTAATGCTAAATTAGCTTAAAAGCCATTTCTATTTTCCTACAGTGAAAATAATTTCCAGCTTTTCTTATGAATCAGGCTGTATTTTTAGGACTTCTGTCAGGGGAACCATTATTTGCCAACACCTATACACTATTTTGCATGCCTAAAATAAAAACAACTCCCTCCAAAATTCCAAAACAAAACAAAACCCAAAAACAATCGAACAAAAAAACCACCAGAAACCCTTCAAAACTTAAAGACCTGATATGTAGAACAACTATCTGTGGTGTTCAGGTCTGAAAAAGGAAAGAGCCTCAAGCTTATTTTCTTCTCTTCAAAGGGAAACAAAAAGTATTGGGGAGAGAAATAAAATGAACAGAAATCATACTTTCCCATTTTCATCCCCCTGTATTTCATAGCAGTATTACACACAACACAGAACTGTCTGGACTCTTTGTAGCAGTATCTACACAGCGAGGGTAAGGCAGAACAACAAATATTTTCCACAACTAATTCACGGTGTTACATGGGGTTTGTTGCTTAGCTGTTGATGAAAACATTCAATTTAATAAAATTCAGCTTTTTCCTCTCTATTCCTGCTCCACATCCTATTGTCTCTAATTACAGCACCTTCTCTCTCACACCCACAGACACAGAGGGAAAGCTGCCAAGCAGCTCCCTCTGGAGCCAATGTCATGGCTACTTTTCAGATTACTAGGAGGGAGTATGTAAACTGCACTGCCAAGTACCCCATCCACAGGGATTAGGTGTGTCATTTCAGAATCCCTAGTTTCAGATGAGTCAATCTGAATCCCTCTTGCTCCACTCTGATATCTCAGTCAAGTCATCCCTGCTGGCAGCTGGTCACCTTACACTCCCCAGATGGCAAAGTTCAACTGTGAACCCTTATGTTTAAACTGGCCACCAAAAGATCTTAGTACCAAGGCTCCTCATTCATAACCAAAGCATTATCTAATTAATATTTAACTCTGGATATTGAAGTTTTCAACAACAGTTCAGAAAAACTGAGCTTTGATGTGGTTACATAGATGTTTTTTAACCAGGGCACCAATAAAATACACTGCATCTGCAAATACTTCCACCATCCTGTTTTGTTAATGCTTAGAGACACACTTGTACTGAACCATCTCATTCATTATTTCTTATTTCTCCTTAGTGTATCAAATGTCAAACCAAAATGAAGCCAAACAACCCTCTCACTT
The DNA here is from genome assembly GCF_009829145.1 of Chiroxiphia lanceolata. Taxonomy (NCBI): domain Eukaryota; kingdom Metazoa; phylum Chordata; class Aves; order Passeriformes; family Pipridae; genus Chiroxiphia; species Chiroxiphia lanceolata. The sequence continues at coordinate 5,435,772 of NC_045651.1, forward strand.
TCACATTTGAAACATCTGTCATTTCTTGAGTTGTAAAGTTGTGAAATTAAAAAAGAAAAAAGAGGTATCTTGAGTCTTTGGTCAGAGTTTGCTCATCCAGGTACAAATGACTCCTTTAACTCAACCTGGGATGCCTCAGTTGAATGACATCTGGTATCACAGGTAAAGCAGGAGCAATGTATTTTGACAGTCAGTTCTATCCACTGAGCCATCTCCAGGTAAATGCAGCACAAAGGGCTACACTGAGCCTTGCAAAAATAGAGTATCTTCCTTTAATAAAGAAAATATTCCATTTAGGGAGATTTCAAAGGCAATATCATATGAAGATTGAAAAGAAACCCAGACAAGTCATGACTCCACAGTAATAGCAAAGCCACCCTGAATCTGCATCATTAGCACAAATGAAGTAACTGTTATGGTACCTGTCCCTTGACAAACACACTGCAGGATCTCATTTGGCCTTCTTGGCCACAAGGGCACTGCTGGTTGTCCCATGATTCCACATCAGAGGAATGATGCACAAAATAATAATCCTGAATATTTAAGAAGTCGGTATTCAAAGGAAATTTAATTTCACTTTGTCCACAATATTCTTTTGTGGGGAAAAAAAAATAAAAAAAACCTCATTAAAAACCCCGACAACCCAAAACTCAAATATACTGGCAAGTCAGCAGCAGTTTCAGAATATAGACAGAGATAAATAAAAGACAGAACAATCATCAACAAAAGTGATGATTTCCAACTCAGGCTTCTCTCCAGCTGTTCAGATGTGTACAAACAGAAGATAAAATAACTGTAGGGTTGTTTTTCCTTCCTTGGGGAACTGCTGTCTTTTCTATCACTGCAAACACCACTTCAAGCAATTGTCACGTCTGAAGATCTCTTTGCCTCTCCCCTAGATTTTTTTTTAACAAAATGCACTAGAAAGCAGGAACTAGAATGGTATAAAATAGAGCAGAATTGTCACTGAATCTATAATTTATTGACAGAATTCCTTCATACACATACAGTTTAAAATACAGATAAATAAAGCATTTTTTTAAATCCCCTTGAAGCCATATCTTACTACTACCTAATCAGGTAGGTCAATCTGTACAAGAAAAAGCAAATACTATCAACTTCTTTAATTCACCAAGTCCATAAACTTATACTGATTAAAGAAATGGCAAACTAATATAGTGTGACTAAGGATAAGCATGCAAATGGTTTAGAGAATATACTTGATGGTTGGAATGTATAATGAATTTTCTCTACCTGACTTAATAGTCCTTTATGGGATATTTTGGGCACAGTATGAGATCCTGTAGATATGCAAGCAGTATTTTTCATCGAAACCTAAAGAGGAGTTCAACTTGGACTACTGTTTCAGTATTTCCAAGCAGCCTATACAAAAAGAGAAGAACACTGGCAAAGTAAAGGACTAGTGAATTTTCCAAAAGAAAAAATGAGACTTCCAAAAAAAAGGACCTTCCTTTCAAGAAAACAACAAAGTTATGTACGAACGTAAGTGTAAAGATTTTTATCATCCTACTAGTGTTTATTCAAGATACAGTATATTGAAAGAGGGCTTTGGGTCTATTGATTTTTAGCAGTGAACTCTGACACATTCAGTATTGTCCTATCTCCTTGAAATTTTCATATAAATAGGGAAGTCTGAAAAAGCAGGCACACACAGAGGTTTAGAGTAAGAAAGATCAGCTAAGGCCTAAATCTCCAGTTTTGACATTGGAATGAAGGTACACTCTCACATTTTAGCACACTGTTGGTGGTTATACCACAAAGATAATGTAATGAAAGAAAACATTTATCCATATAAAACCTGTGCAAATGGATGCTCCTGTTTGCGTTCACTGCAAATACATCAAGCACATGCAAAGCTGGGATGAAGCACGCAAGCAACAATGTCCATAAACTACATATAAATAAAATAATCATTAATGAGATGAAGTATAACTTCATTAACACAAAGGTTTGTAGCTGAAGATCCCTTCCATTGCTGCAGCAGAAAAGTTCCAAGTATTCCCCTGTCTCACAGATCATTCCTTTACCAGCTTCACATGGCTCTTCAGGAGGATTTGACATCAACCAAATCCAGAGTGTTCACTGCCATCCTGATCCCTGGCTGCACTACTGAACTTACCTTAAAAGCCCTGAAATGGTCTATTGATCACACCTCTCTCTTATTAACTTCTGAGACATAATGATGCTATAATCTATAAACCTCAGGCCCTCTTGAACAGTCCTCAGAACAATCATTAAGTTACCCATTCCTCACAGATCCCTGTAATTGTACTCCAATCTGCAGTGCAATGCAGAAAAAACATTGTTAGAGGAGTTCACTGGAGAAGATTAGAGTTAGTGGGAAAACCCAGTTGTCACAGTTCATTCCTTCCAACAGATTCCATGACAGACTGCCAGAATTTGCCTTACAAATTGTTCCATGCTGCCTTAACAGAGAAAAACTCCAGAAAATGCCTACAGGTTGGAAACTCTACCTCACCTTTCCAAGGCACCAGCTGCCCTGAGAACCTGAGGACTGCTCAGGGGTCACGCTGAGTAGTCATCAAACTGTTGGGAACTTAATTTCTTACCCAAACTGGTATGTTTTGCGCAGAGAACGTTACAGAAATTTCCATTTTCCAGAAAACTTCATAACAACCTGACTTGTCAGTCTGTTTTGGAAGGAGATCAAATTCCAAAAGCTAACTGGAGGTTTTGATTAGCTCTGTGAACATTATATGTCGTATGTTCTTGGGCTGTGTGCAAATTCTAATAATAAATAACATTTAGAGACATTCTTTAGCCAGCTTGGTGAGCTATGCATGGCCTACAGTTGATAATGCAAATACAGATACAACTGATTACATCTACTCAGCAGGAAAAAAAAGGGAATGGCAGAGCAATAAAGCCACGATGATGGAAGGAATGTTTATCTCCTCCAGGCACTGCTGTATCAATACAAAAGCACAGAAATCGACATTTTCATGCATAGCGGGATATAATATCTAGATAATCTTTCATTTAATTTCACAGGTTCAAAATAATCTTCAGTAACCATTTTTCACCAAAATCTCATTTCAATGGGATCTTTATAGTAACACACACACACACAAAAAGCTGTTTGGAGGTTTCAGTACAGAATTATGGCCACACATCTGAAGGCCTAAGAACGGCTTCCAATGCTGTTTGAGTGAAATCTCAGTAGCTAAGTACAGGGTTAGTGTTACAATTCTGAAACACAGCTTTTTAAGAAAAGATGTAATCCTACTAATCCATTCTTAATTTCACAGGATAGTGAAAATAAACATGGTAATAGTTCCAAAAGCAGGAAGATTGTAAAGAAATGAAGCAATGATGTGCCCAGGTATCACACCTGAGACATTTACTAATAATCCAGCAGTTAGTTTGGGTTTTTTTAGAGATCTCAAAGAAGAATTCCCATGTTTTAAATTCATCTTCTCATTGTTACAACTTGGTAGCAAACGCTGCACTGCATCAAACGCTCTAAATGTTTATTAAAGTGCTGGAGGAGGAGTGAGAGAACTCCCATTTTATTGTGCAATGGAAGAAACTGATAAACTTCTCTACTGCTCAAGAGAAATTAACTTCAAACAGAGGACACACAACAACCAGTTATGTGTGGTTATTCACTGAAAGATGTAAATAATGACTTCTCTATACTGACTTCTAATCCACAACACAAAGTCAAAAGTATTTCAAAGAGATCCGAAGAAATACTCGTGTATTTCCCATTTCAGATAAGCTTCCTTTTCCACTTCCTGAGGAATGCAAGCTGAACCACCTCACAAAAGTAAACTACTAAACTAAAAGAAGTTTCCCACACAAGAACCTAAGTGCAACTGAGAAATTAAATGCAGCTTTCCCCCAGGCAAATTTCTTTTCAGCAATTACACTGTTTGGCAAAAGGCTTTGGGTTTTTTTTTTGTTTGTTTTTTTTTGTTTTTTTTTTTGAATTGGTAATAATTAGGGTAGGACAACTGTGAGGTGAAACTTCTGAAAAAACCCCACATTACAAAAACTCCACACGGGCAAATAAATTAGCAATTGAGGCTTTTCAGTTCTCTTAGTTGCAATAGTATTTTTTTCATTCTCTGTATGGAACAAAGGTATTCTCTATCACATACTTTGCATTCTTTTTCAGGTTGAGACAAAAGATCTGAAATATGAAATAGAAATTCTTCTATAGAAAAAACTGTGTTTAAAACAGTACTGGCATTACAAAAAGCACTGATTCCCCCGAAAACCAAACAAACATTTGAACTTACATGACTCATTCTTCCTGGAATACTTATCTAGAGGTTTATTACATCTATTATATACTCCATACTGACTAATCAGTGAGTGAAAACCAGAACAATCTTGTTTCTAATAAGCTCTTAGGAATGGCAGTTTTACAATACAGAAGTCATCCCAGAGTTACACAGTTTCATTATGGGATAGTCCTACTCTCTTCAATAAGAATAAAATCAGTTGGACTGTACAGACACCACTATTTACAGTGATTTAACTTACTATGAAATGATGATCTTTCTGTAGAGTTCCTCAATTATGATACAGAAATCATCAGGGGCTTTATACTCTATGAATTATACAGAACAGTAAAACCAAAATAAAAGCAAACCACAGTCACATCAACCACCATCAACATCTCTGTTGGCAAAATTAAACAAGCACTCTTAATTAAGGCACACCTACCATCCAATGAAATAATTCAGTTCCACATTTATTTCATCCCTTTACAACTAAAACAATCTGCCTTGTATGATCAAGTTTCTAACAGTGGTTTGATGTGCACATACAATCCTCATGAAAGATGAGTGAAAGATGCAGGAATAAGTAGTTATGAGCGAAAATATCAACCCATATCCAATTCTGCCATTCCTTATATTTTGGAATGAATGACCAAAAATATCAACCCATATCCAATTCTGCCATTCCTTATATTTTGGAATGAATGACCAAAAATATCAACCCATATCCAATTCTGCCATTCCTTATATTTTGGAATGAATGACCAAAAATATCAACCCATATCCAATTCTGAGATTACTTATAGTTTGCAATGAATGACCAAAAATATCAACCCATATCCAATTCTGAGATTACTTATATTTTGCAATGAATTCCTATTCTATAGTTTCTCAACGAGCATTAAAAAAAAAAAACCCCAAGCCAAACCTAACTGAATTAGGCATTCCAAAGACTTTTTCCAGTGTGCAGTTGGATTCCCTACTGCATTAAGCGTTCTGTAGAAGACAGTCTCTCAGATACGCTTCAGGTACCTTCAAGCACTCAAGAAACTTTTCAATCACCTGTATGTAAAGTTTGTAATTCTCCCTGTTTAATTACCCCGTTGCACTGCACACACGGGGAGCGTTTTCTGCGAGCCCCGGACGAGCCATTTCGCAAATCCACGAGCGAGCACGCGGCGAGCTTTAGTCCATTACCGTGACAGGGAGTGCTCTTACTAACAACTGCTTTTTACTCCCTCTGACAAATGTGCTCCGTGCCAGGGCTGACGTTTGTGTAGTAATCAGGACTGATGGATGGGGACGCCGGTGCTGCCGAAAGTGCCCCCCATTTTAATGCGGGCGATTTGTCAAAGGCGCCGCTATCGCGCTGCTGTCAGGCACGGCCAGCAAAGCACTCTGTCATCTCTCCACCAACCAAGGTCACTTTGGCAGCGACAGCACGACTCTACAATGAAATTTCCATCTTTCCTGGTTATGTGAATGGCCTGGTCTTCGTGGCTTTTTAGTTTATTTCAAACCGGCCCTTAAAAAAAAAAAAGTTCACGCGAAATGTCCTCGTTGCTAAAACGCGAAATTAAAAGATGGAAATAAAGGCACAATTGCCCAGTTAGCTATCAAAACAAATCTGGAGTCTCAGAAATGCAGATTTAGTGTAAATCCTTTCTTGTCAGGTTCTCACAAGACAGACGTCATTTAGGAATTATTTACCAATCCAAGGGCTTTTATCACCAGAACACCTTAAAATATAGAGACAACACAATATGGAACAATGATTAAAAGATCAAAGTCAAATATCTACAAAATATGCCTGTGCATCATCATGAAATTTTTAGTAAATTAGATTTTCAAAAACCAAAAGCTACAGAAACACAGAAAAAAAGTAGAACCTTTACCCTCTACCATATAAAATGTAGGAAATGGGTAACTTTTTCTGCACTAATTTTTGTCTAGGTGAATATTACAAGCTTTTTTTCCCCTGCATTATAGGAGCCTTAGCAGCCTCCAGTTCTTTTTTTTTAATTATTTTGTCTTTTTTTTGTGCCAACACTAAACTTATTTGTAAAATGCATAAGCATCTAAATCTCACTGATGTGTTTATCTTTTTATCTGTATCTGCAGTCACTTACACAAATACTCAGTCTTCAGTGACTAAAGAGTTTAAAGAAATTAGTTGGGGATTTTAATCCACAATGTAAAAGAATGTTATACTAAAGGTATTTGTGAAGAAACAGCCTACTGAAAAAGTGTTTTACAAACCAACCCAGAATGCCTTGCATAAGTTATATCATTCTGTCACGTAAAGCAACACAATATCAGGTTGTTCATGAGTCAGAATACACATCAGCGCACAGACACACACTTGCCTACATCTCCTTCCTAAGTCTTGAGTATTTGCTGCCAAGAAACAAAACCTGTAAGAAAATACCAGTCAAGATTTAAAAAAAAAAAACAAAAACACAAAACCGTAAGATACAGAGGCAGACAGTAGCTGTAATAACAGAAAATGAGGTGAATCAAACCACACTCATCTGCTGCCTACTACAAAAACCTCAATGGTGTGGGCAGCCCTGCACAAAGTAACTCCCACAGCTACATCCACCCCAATCCTAGTGGCAATTACTTTTGTTTTCAAGGACTGCAAAGATGAGAGAGAGAGTCTAGTTCACAAACACTGATGCCAGCTGTTTTTTTGCTATGCATTTCTCCAGAGCTCCATAAGAACTGACAACAGTTGAGAAAGCCTCTGTTACTGCAAAGTCACTCACAAGGCTCCCACTCACATCCTAAACTGCAGGGACCTGTTTGATAAAGCCTTCACAAACTGTAAATGCATTATCTCTAATCTGAGTGGATATTCATTGTATGACTAAGGCAAACACACATTTACTGCTTTAGTCACCACAGAAAAACTGCCCTCTCCCTTTTTCTGGAGCATAACACATCAAGAGAGACTTAAGGATTAAGGAAAAGGGATGTTGAACAGTCAAGAAAGCAGAAAGGGTAGAGATAGTTTATATTTTAGTTAGAAATTGATCTAGCCCAAGAAGGGCTGTCTCCTATAGAACATGGTAAAAACACACCAGGACATTTGACTAGTGTAAAGTGACCATTTCTTTAATAAAAACTTGGCTCAGGCAGTGATTGCAACTTGCTGTGAGAAATGTAAACATGCCTCCTGTGGCAGAAGGTCTCTGTTTGGCTGCAAACTGTGGCTTGGCATTACTGTAAGCATAGAAGGTGAATAATGACTAAATATCTACATAATTAAGCTTCTCAAAACCATTCCATTCTAGGTCAAATTTATGTGAAGCTTCAGAAAACCGTGATGGCAGAACCTGGGAAGACAGTTAAGGAAAAATACAATTCCTTGTGAAGGAAGAACTCGTGCTATTTCTTATGCTGAAATCTTGAACAACTCCAAATTAGACAAAGAGAGAGTCATCCTGCAATCGTGGGTGAAACCTCTGCTGTCATAGAAGTTCACTTTTATAACTCTCCAAAAATTACCACTTCTACAGGTACAGTACAAATGAACAAAAGAAGAGCAGAACAATATCCCCAAATCCCACGTTCCTTTAGAAATTGGTATCACCACATAAAAGTCAACCAAACCTCTGTGAAATTACAGTAACAACAGGCATGGGACAGAGAGGAACAATATTTGTTCTGCTGTACTTTAAGTTTTGTATGCCTAGAAAATAAAAAATAAGAAAACAGCTGAGCTTGAATGAAAGGACTTGAGAAGCAGCATAGGGGGGAAAAAAACCAAAAACCAGAAAAATAAAAACAATCAGCAGGTGGGAATAGCAAAAACCTAACTGAAGCAAAGATTAATGAAACTGCACATTGAGAATGGAGGTATGAATACATATATATCTCTTTATAGATATATATAAATATGCAAATCATATCATAAAAATATTACAAGTTTATCAATCAGAGTGATGGAAATCTTTTTTCCAGTCTCAGTTTACTGTGTCAAGATCTCTCCTCACATGAAAGTAAGTGCATTGTAACCAGTTCTCAAACATAAGCAGCTGCACAGATTATATTTGGACAACTGTATGTAAAGATGGACACACACATTACTAACAGAAATAAAATCACATTGAAAAAAAACATACAGAACCCTTAGGGGAAGGGAGGGCTTTGGACATGGCTTTTAAAAAAAAAAATATTACCGCCACACAAACAGAAATTATGATCATCAAAACAAACTAAATAAAAAGAATTTCTAATCTACTGTTCTATCAAGGAAACTCAGCATTCCTTATCAAATAGTAAATATTTGTAATCTCCTTCTCACAGATTCCTTGCTAACACTATTCCCTGTACAGGAAGTGATAAATCTTCCAGTTTCCTCAGCTAAGTGCTTCATACTGCCTATTAAATATTTGAAGACAGTCTAGGAATGATAAAACTCTGAGCTGAAAAAACCCAAAAATGTACCTTCTGGAAGATGTAAGGAAGTATAAACCAAAACTACTATATTATAACTTTGTACAAGATGAAGAGTTTATTTATACTTATATCTCAGTTCAGTCTGTATTTTAGAAGGAACTAGAAAATTACTCAACAAGTTACTTAGCATGCTAAATAATGGTAAAATGATAATTACACTGGAGATTTGCCTTAATAACTGAGATGTGAAGGGGTCTTTATTATCCACCTATGAGCATGTAGAATTTAATTTGTTATCACCTATAAATGCTAATACCAGAGCTGCCAATCAATCTCCTACACAGCAACTGAGGAAACTCTCTAAAACATCACAAGTGAATGCTGAGGAACTCTTTGGTTAGAAAACAGTTAACCCAACAGCATATGGAGAGAAGGAATTCCTCAGAGAGCCTAAAGAAAGAGATGTTTTCATCTCATTACATCTACCTTCATAATTATAACAAACTCATCAGCCTCTAGATGAATACCACGTATAATCATTTTCCTGCATATTTTCCAAAGCAGGAAACCTAACAAGATATAAATGCTACAGACTAATTTAGGCTATTTGCAGTTCTCATCTCATCTGGAACTGAAATAAGAAGAAAAGTAGTATAGTTAAGCTAAAAATAACTATATAGAGACTTGGGCTTGTTTATTTACTGTAGTCCCTGCTCAGAGCCAGGCAAGTAACAGGTTTATCCTTTTTAAAGAAGGTAAATGTAGAGCACAGTTAGATTATGGTCTTTAAATAATATAACCCAATGCAAATAACTGGAGAAGCTGGTATGCTTCTAATATACCTAAATGGCTGCTTTCATTAAAGCCTTTTAAAATACATAAAAATGAGTGGGGGAAAAAAAGGCAACAAACCATCATAAAACCAAAAAAACCACACACACACAAATCTGGAAATATTACCCCACCAAAGATTAATTTCACTTACACTGATACGACAAAACAAACAAACCAGGGGATTACATTCAGTTGAACAAAATCAATCACATATAAAGTACAGTAATAAAAAAATCAGGAAAATCCTGACCCACTCAGCGAAGTGGAGCTCTGCCAGAAATACATTTCTTGGCAAGGCTCTGTGCCCACTAATTAGAGACTGAGCCATTTGGGGAAAGTTACTCTGTGTCCTCAGGAATTGATACAGAGCTGTCCAAATCCACCTACCTCTTCAGAAGTGAAATTGTGGTGTTACACATATTGGCACAGACTGGGCTCAGGCAACAGCATCCAAAGCGAATCAGGAGGATTACAGATGAACTGGGGGATAAGGGGTGGGTGTATGTGCACATGCACAACACCTGCTTTGTATTCCCCCCAGAATGGCACTATTTTTCTTCATTAGCTGCCTGTGCTGGAGAGTGTGCAAAGCTGCCAAATCTTTGCTTCCACAGTAGCAATGCTGCTCCACAGCTCCCTGAAGGAAGTTCTAGTCTATCCACTGAACACACAGCTATTTTTAAGGGCGCATCCTAAAAAGGGAAACAGTAAGTATGCACGTACCCATTTGACACCAAACACAAATTTCCTGTTTAATCCCAAATCTTTCATATGTTTTCTTCACAATCTACCTCACAGTATCAATATGGAACTGCAAGGAGGAGAGACACAAGAGCAGCCTCAAGGAGTGGTCCCAGCAATGACTTGCTCAAACATGTCTCCATGTTCCTGCTTCTCATGCTCAAGAAAGAATTTCCTTCTAGAGAGTCAGCACTTACCACTGCAGGTAAGGTCATTGACAGTTTTTATACTGACTGTCATGAGAAGTGGTATGCACACTAATTCCATTTTGAAGGAATCACATTTATACATTTCTGAAGTCACCAGGGAGCTCTGCCTCAGCAAGCCTTAAAATCTGGCCTGATAAGGAAATTGGTTTTTAACATACAAAATGGACTGAAATCTCTTCTAACACTTAATTAGCATAATGGGCATCTTTCAGGTGTGATGTGATTAAACTGTATATTAAAGGAGAATCCAGCTTTTTCTACTTTGAAAGTTAAACTTAAATATCATACATTATTAAAGAAGTATTTAAGAATGCCCCCCCTGCCCCAAATCACAAGCAGTATTAACAGCTATCAATGAGCAAAAGCATATGGATGGAGGCAGTTAAAAAGAATTGATACAATCAATTGTATGTTTTGACAAAATATTCAAGAAGTTTAAACACACAACAATTTAACTTTCATTTCAAATGCCTATTTCTTTGCCAAAAGCATATTTTACACAAACATTCAAATCAATACACAGCTTTTCAAAAATACCTACTATGGCTGAAGGGCTAAATTTGACCTGAAATAATGGGTTGAAATCATGTAGAACAAAGATTTTGCAACTTTTTTTTTCTACCCCAACATATTAGCATAGCAGGTGCCACACTATCCTCTTTCAGCATGCCTTACACTGCCTTTGTGCACTGACTGGGATGCTTAAAAAGGTCAGAAAAGAGAAAGGACAAAAAAAAGTGGAGGGAATATCAGGCTATCATAAAACAAGGCCAAGTGCTGACTCATGCTGTAACCACAGAGCTGAAAACTGGGCCACGACAGAGAAACAGGAGAGAGTCTGAAAAATTCACAGCCATCAGGAACGTGTAAAATTTGCATTCAATAAAACTGCATACAGAGGAGGAGTCCAACTTGCAAGCAACAGCCTAATTGGAAAATCTTCTGGAATGTATTCCTGCCCTTAATTCCTCTTGCAGATCAGTGTCTCTCAGTGCCCCTCGGACAAAGGGCACTGTTGTTGCTGTGCAGGCACCCACAGCCCCTGCCCAGTGCTCAGGGGGGGATTGCTGGAGATCCCAGCTCAGACACTGAACACTGATGGCACACTGGAGATCCCACCTGTCCCCCTCCAACCACCAGAGTCTTTGTAGTTGACTATTATTCTGTGCTGATCTAGTAAAGGAGACTAATAACCATCCTATTCAGACATAATTCATTGCCCTTATTTACCCAAGCCAGCAAAATTTAGAAAGATCCTTCCTTCCAGCCTTTTTAATTACCAAAATTCTACTTGCTTTAAAATACCAGAGTCTCCCTTGAGTATTCAGCAGAGCTGAAGATCACCATGGCAATAAGAAAATGGTGCCAATGTTATCTTGGCACTGACTGTCTACAGATCTCAGGAGACTAAGCACAGGAGAAAATTGAGCTCCTGTAAAAGCATGAACTCACTCTCTCTAATGATTTTAATACACCTTTTATTTTTGCTAATTTTAAGTGAAAGAATTTGAATAAAAACCCCCGAAATCTTAGAAGCATACACTTTCCTAAATGGACATACATGACACATAATGAGTTTACTATGTCAAGGTGAAACCTGTTTTACTCACACAAAAACCCAAGGTCCTACAGTTAGCTGGATACATGGCAAAGTGTTGCCAATGCACTGGAGTATGAAGAACAACCCACATGAAAACAAAGTTTGAGCAAGAAGATAACAGAATGCTTCAGATCCCTTTAGATTTTAGATTCAGGCATGAGATGAAGCTTTTCCCTACAAGCACAACATGCTGAAATCTGTAGTTTTGCTGCACAGCCCAACAATGCCCCTGGCTGGGTTTTTTTGCTTTTTCCTTACTTTTTTTCCCCCTTCCCTAAACTGTGTCAGGAAGACAAAGACTTTTTATCAGGATTGTATCTGTAATCTAGTACACAACACGATCACACAAAACCTGGCAGCAGTACAAAGGAGAAGGAAATGTACTGCTGTGACTGCACCACTGCTCCCAACTTTTAAACTGGCCTTTCTGGAGAAAGCCAGCACAGCACAGGAGTATTTCCTGAAGGTCAGGCACCACACAGACAACAATGACAACATACACCACAGCAAACCACTACTAAGCCATGCAGGTCAAGATAGAAACAAAGAGCACCTTCCCTTCCAAATTACTGTGGTGCCAGTGGAACTGCAGCTTTCCCTTCTCACAGTATCAAACAGCCAATGATACACTCCATTCTTTTGCAGTCAGCAAACAGGACAGTGGGAAAATAAGACTACATATCATCCCAATACCCATACACACAAAAGGACAAACTAATTCTCTGCTAGTTGAAAGATGCATTTGAAATTTCAATGAAGAATGAAGATGCTATATTGCAAACATCAGGAGAGGGATTTAACTCCATACAGTGCTGAGTGGAATAATCACACTGACTTAGCAGACTTCAGTGTGAAAAGAAATTGTCAATTCCCTCGATTCTCATTTTATAAATCTGGTTTCTGATTTCTATGTACCACTCTCTCCATACACATACAGAGTAACTTTGTAAGTGGTTAATATAAACTCGTGCTGACAATATTAGAATATTGTTTTACAATGATGCAGTAGGAACAGCAGTACTTCTACTTAAGATGTATTTTGGGGGAGTGAGTAGAAAGATTAAAGTGGGGAGGCAACAATGACTCTTCCACTTTCTGCATTCTGATGGTAGAATATATAAAAGCCACATGGAATGTCTGGCTTTCACATTCAGAAGAGTCTAGAATAGCCAAATCTTTTATTTGAATCAGATACTTGCTTCAGTCAGTGTCACTTGTGTCTCTAAAAATACCAGAGCTACCAGGGTACAAATTCATTCACAATTTCAACTCAATGTTTTAATTAAAAAAAGCAGACATTCTGATGCAGACAGGCTTTTTGTTAATGTAGGTGAAAGGGCTTTTTTTCATCAGAAGGCAGGGAAGGAATAAATATTAAACCACTCTACATGTGCCACTACACAGAATTATTGATACCTGGATCGCTCTAGTTTAATATACAGGTATTGGAAACACATTGCATGAAACCTGCAGTTGAGGATGGGTATGGAACACAAGGCTGAGATTGCACAGGAAGCACTTCTGCTTTGCAAAAAGGATATTGCATTTCACACCCTCTGACTGAATTCAGACCATCATGAATAATATGAAAATAATGAAAATTCCACTATGAGGTCAGAAAGGCTCATCGCTTACACAAGCTCTTTCAGCAAGAAATCCAACAAGTTGCATTTGGGATAATGTCTGGTAAAGGCAACAGTGCTCAAGTTCCCATAATGAGAAATGTGATATTCTACGTAAAATTACTGGAATTTGACATGGAAAACAGGAGCAGAGACTGCTGCCCTTTGCCAAGCCAGCCTTAAATATCTAAAAGGTCCAATCACACTGTTCACTTTGAGCTCAGGACTCCAATTTGTACATCACTGAAAGGATGTTTAGCTGGTCATCAACACAAAAAATCTCAAGGGCTAACCACCATTTCTTATTTAATAACATAACTGTAGATGGATGGGTTATTTTCTGCCCTCAGAACATGCATTTCAAATGAACATTCCTGGGAGATGATCCCTCAAACTTTCCAGAATGGACTTTTGAACTGATCAACTCAAACTGCAGTTCCTGCTGTTCAGAAGGAGGGAGGGTGGGAGGCAGGAGCAGGATGACACCTTACAAACTGCTGGGCCTAATGACATTTGCTTAGCAGCCCTTTTTGGAAAAATAACAGACATTTCTGCTGGATTACAGTTAGAACAAAACTAATCCGGACTCAATTAGCTTATTGGCTTTCCCCCCATGTGGTATGCCAGGATCAGAAAATTGAAAGAAAGAATTAATTAATTTCCAGTTATTTTTAGGTAATAAGATCAACCTTTCACATTATCTGCCTTCGTGTAACAAGACTCTATCCTTCCCAAATTAGTTCTTCTAAGGAAGTTATTTCCAATAAGACCAAGAGACAACCCGTGATCCAAACAAGAACACATCATCTTGCTTAGCTTAAATGTCCTAGGCAGACAAATTTACACCACCAAGTACACCCAGAAGGGCATAATCCAGCTCTCAAAATTCAAATGGATGCTGCAGGTCATAGTCCCCTGGGCACTGCAGTCATGCATTTTGGGTCTCCATTCGTCATTCAAACCCCTGCAACTGAAACCATATTTGGAAAGACTTTTTTCCCCCCTTGAAATAAAAAACTGTTCAGCAACAAAAGCAGGTAAGGTTAGCTGGATAAAGGTATTCTGGCAGTCAAAATTTTTGGGGGTTTTGAAAGGACCAGATTACTTTTTTAGATTTCAATCTTCTTTTTGAGCCAAACTAAAGTAAAATAAAATGTTACCGAAGCCCAGGGAGAATGAAATTTTAACTCAAAAGAACAATTACTAATGGGAATCAATGATCTTCAACAGTCAGATACACTATTTCATCACATTATAGAAACTAGATTGCAACTTTTTGTTCAAGTTATTGGCTCAGGGTTTAACAACTGACCACTAAACCTGCATGAAAGTTATTTCATTCCTGACTATGCCACTCTTTACCCCTATGTTTATCTACTTCCACTTTCCCCCAGTCCTTTCCCTAAGCACTGCATTTTTATTTTACAGATTAAAATGAAACTACTGCATGCTTTATTATGTTCAGCTCTCTTATTTGGGATGAGACACCAACGCTGTTTGTTAATTTAAAATGCAGCTCCTTGGCACAAATGTTTTGTTTGCTTGTTGTTTCCCTTCTCCACCTCCCTGGCGTATGTCAAATGTTTAAACAACAGGGTCTTGATGGCAGATTAATGTTAGTACTTAAAGTACAAGGTCGGCATTCTGATACCAAAAGTAAACTGAAAAAATTTAATTGTTTTAAAGTGTTTTTTTAAAATAGTTTAAGTTTAATCACAATGTATTTAAGTGACAATAAAATTTATATTTGAAAAAAACCAAAGCAAACCATGAAAAACATAAATCCATGCCAGCACTTTCCAGTTTATAATACATCCTAACCCAGCAGTTTAGAAGCATATAAAAAAAAAACACAGTAGTGTAGTTTTGAAATAAAAAAGTTGTAATCAGAGGCCTTCTGTAAAAAAGACCTTCTAATGGCTATATTCCTATTAAGTGCTGCACCACAAAACATAATCCAGTATAAAACAAGGTTATGAAGTTAAAAGTTGGTTGTATCATAGGAAGTAATCAAACCATAATAGTGTACTAATACGTCACAAGTGAGAACCTGTTAGATACACAAAACAGCATTAACCAAATGGACTAAGGCTGAAGATAATTCATGTATCTACTGATCATTACAGCTCTGAAAAAATTAGTCCTCAGATGTCTTCAATATTTCACTGCAGCTACTCTCTTGAGCATCACAAGGCAGAGTCAAACCCTTCTTACTCTTGTGGTGGTCATTACACACATTTCCTTTGTTCACACAAAACTATGAGCAAGAATCCTCTAAAATTGCCCTTTGTTACAATTTTGGGATTAAAATGATTTTTTTTTGCAACAATTGTATTGTCAAACCTTATTTACTCATCTTCATTGTATACTTCAGAGATGCAAATTAACTAGGATCCGTAATAGTGCTCCTACTTAGTGATTTTTTTTTTTGTTTGTTTACTAATTGTGTTCTGAAAGGGTGTAGCAAAATTCTGAAATTAAAACAAAATTCAGACACAGAAAGGTAATATATACTCCCTCATTCTATTGTCATCATCCAGGTCCTACTGATTAGAACAAAGATTCATTCTGAGATTTACCAGAACAAAGCCATTTTCTCAAGTAAGCGCATTTCTGCTAGTGGAACCTTATTTAACATTGTGTCATAAGCAAGAAGAAAACCCTTAAAATATTTAGATACTATGTCTCTATGTGAGTAGGTTATAATTAGATTATTAACTCAGGGGAGGAGATCATACCTTCCCACATATTTGTTCAGCACTTGCCAGAACTAGACTTTGACCTACAGAGACAGATGGACTCTACCCAATAAGGAAGAGGGTGTGCTCAGGAGGGAGAAGAGTTTGCTGACAAATCAGTTGATTTGGTTCCAGCTATAACACTGACCTACTTGTAGAGCACACTGTAAGGCATTTAAATCTCACCACTGGTAGAAGAGAAAAGAACTTATCTACTCCACCATAAAGAAACTGGGTTACTGGTCCCTGATTGCATATTTTCAGATTATCCAGGTGCAACTCTTAGAGCGTACAAATCCAGGCTCTCTCTTTCCAACACTCTTGTTCATCCTTCCTAATTGTGACATTCCAACTGATCCCTTCTCTCCAAAACCCAGAATTACCAGTGACAGAGAACAGATCTGGCCTAATGGGAGCAAGTATTCGTGTGTAACAACTGCAAGGACCCACAAACTGAACAGAGGGAAGAATGCAAAGATGATTTTATTAACATTTTATAATTAATACTTATTTAATTAATATGTATCTTTAAATTAATATTTATAGAGCACTTGATATGAAGTGCTTCTGTGCAGATCTCTCTCTTTTGCTTTCTTGGGCTCTGTTATCAAACATGCAAAAGGCATAAATAAATGCAGGTAGGATGTAAGAAGCTGCTCACACGACTATTACTCACTGAGCTTTAGGCAGAAGTCCATTTCTCTTCTACCAAATTCTGCTCTAGCCCTTCTTATTATTTTCATGCAAGATCTGGCTATTCATAATAAATAATAAATAAATAAATAAATAATCTGGCTATTCATGTTGTGTTTATAGACAAAACTACAGAAGAAATAAACACAAACACTGAAAAAAAACCAGTTATGGAGACTCCAAGCCTTGCAAGTATCTTCTCATTTAATTAAATAAATAAAGGTAAAGTAACTGCCTTGAATAATAATCCCTTTTATCTTTATTTGAAAAGGGAAATATTAGCTAGAAGCATCTCATGAATCAAACTAATCCCAACTCAATATGGTAGGCACATCAGCATATCAGATACTGTTTATCTGAAAAGTTACACTAACAAGTCCCTCTCAGCTCATCTTGCAATGTCTGTTTGAAATCTTCCCCTTTTTGATCCTGTTCCGAAATCAGAAGCAAGCTGCCTCTAGCATTTGAAATTCAGGTGTCAAATCAATCCCCATAAAACACTTGGGGGGGGGGAAATCATAGCAGGTGCTGAGAAAGTTCCACATTGGCCTCGTTCACAACTGAAGGCAGACAACACCTCTGCACAAGACTTTTTCTGCCCCCATTTAATACCTATTAATGCTTCATATTCCTTTCTACTTTAAAGAAATTATTCCTCTAGTAAGATGTACTGTCATTGGAGGGAGCTTTTACAGATCAAAATAGGCAACTACCATTCTAAGTACAGAAGTTCCACTCTCACCACTTACATCACTTGTTTTCTTCTTGTCTGTTTTACATTTTGGTTTGAACTTTTCACATTGAAGTTATGAGGAAAAGAATAAGGTGCTTTCATGTTTATGGAAACCAATCAGAGTATTATAGTATCAATGCAATTAAATAATTAAAAATATAATGATCTTATCTGAAGAGGTATTTCAATACACCACTTGGCATAATGATTGCAATTGAAAACCCTTCTAGACCGCAGCCTACTTGGCACTTGCTTATTTATCAACTTATTCATTTCTGTTCTGTTTGCAAAGTGGAGGCAATGAAAGAAATCTTGAGGGTTTTTGGTTGGTTTTTTGGGGGCGTGGGGGCTAATTCTGGTTGCAGCCACTTTCCCTGCAATAAGGAAAAGATTCCCATGGACTGATAAAGGACTCACTGTTACACTATTACAGGAGATGAATTGCATTAACCCCTGCCCTTCCCCATTGTACTTGCTGCCCACTGAAAACAACAACAGAATTACTAAAATCCCACACTCTCTAATGGGATGATAATAGGATTCAGAGGCCATTAGGGTAAAGGCAATCCATATTTTACAGTTTAATAAGCTCTTGCTGAAGATGCTGGATCCCTCTTCAAAGCCAACAATTACTGATTTAGTATTAACAAATCCTCAACTGTCAAGACTGCAGAATACATTCAAGATGAAGTCAACAGCTTACGGTGACAGACTTTAAAAATGTGTGTAGAAAAATGAAATCACTTAAATTGAAATAATTTGTAATTTTACAGTGATACGGGTTATTACTGTCATTTCATATTTCTTCAGATCCAAATGTCATGGTTACTCAAGTTTGCACATAATTCTCTCTGAGTTCTGTGGTGTTTGTTCTAGAAGGCAAGCACTTTTGTCCTGTTTTCTAAGCATACACCTCTTGTCACAAGGAAATAAAACCCTGAACACAGAACTATGGGACCAATTGAGTAATGAAATCAATTTCTCCACAATCACAAATAATCACACAGACAATTTTTTAATATTATGATTGCCTACTAGGCTGTAGATTCAAAAGAACTCAGCGTTTTCTAATAGCATGCCTTGAAATGTAGGGTGAAAAAACACAAACTTACTCTGCCTGCTGACAACCATTCTTTAAAAACACCATTCCATATATCTTCAAAAAGTGAATGTGTTGAAGATTTGCCTAGGTTCTTTTAAGAAAGAATCATCTTATCTATATTTTTTGCTGTATCCAGTTATTCCCTATTCCCTTGTGTAACTGAACAGTCCACAGAAGATCCAGTCCCCTCCTTACATTCCTGAAACCAAAAATATGCCTCACTTAGATACCCACCAAAAGTGCTGTTGGATCTAAAACAAAAGAACAGTGGAAAGCAGGATTTAAGTTTCTGAAAGGGGAAAAAAAAAAGTCCCAGTGAAAAAAGATGCGATTTTTTAGAAGTGATATTTCTGAAACTCAGTTTTGCCCCCCCAAACAGTCACACAGTTCTCAGTGAGGCAGAGAAGAGCCACTGGATCTAAAAATACAGACCATTGCTGTTATAACAGAATGATTTTGTGCCTGAGAGCTCACAATCACACAAACACATGAATAGGAAAGCAAAATAAAATATATCGTTAGAAAACAACTCAAACCAAAGGCCTGCCATCATTTCAGACTGAGGAAGTCAATTCTTCACCATTTATAGAGGCAGCTTTTCTCTTTTGGTTATATTAACTTCAGCTGCTCTTCAGTTTATAAACTGCGAGAACAGGTTCTTCAGCATCCATTCCAGCACACGAAATAACTCTGTAAATTCTGAGGGGCCATACTAGTTTCTTGGTTTCTAATAATGAATCCAAGGACATCTTTCATTACCTCCACAGTTTTATGATACAAGCATACATTTAATGAATATTGACTTGGTAGTTTTCCTACTTCTCCAAAAGTAGATACACTGAAGTTTTGAGCTCCACTTCCACATCTTTGCTTTGTCACATCTAATGCTTAAAGAAAGTTTTCAGTACATTCAAAGAACAATGGGGGAAGAAAAGCAGAATGATTCCTGCAACAATTAAAACAAGTTTGTACACTATTTTGAAAGATCCCTTCCAGAGCACCTAGGGACATCAGAGGTTTTTGAAGCATAGCTTCCAGGCAAACTAACAAAAATAACAAGTAAAAGAGGAATTGATGACCTAACTAATTCCATGACAGGAATTGTCCTGTCACAATGCAAAGCATAACTACAACGTACACAGAAGAAAGATATCAAATACCACCCAAATAGCCTCTTTGAAGAGAGAAACAAAGAGCATATAAGCCACTCATTCCTAAGGACTTTTTTATATAGATAAATTTAACACCTAACTACGTTTAAATCCAGCCACGTGGTTTTCACATCCAATGAAGCCTATTATCTCTTGTGTTCACTGCAGTGGACTTGGATTCCTGTATCCTGTCCAATGCTGACTTAAAAAAAAAAATAATAATAAAAAAAACCAGTGTACCAAGGTAATGAAACAGTTCATCATTCTCCTCCAGAAAAAAATGGAAACATAAAACAATGTACTTGTGTATGCTCCAGAAACAGAGGGGGCTGGAGTGGGTCCAGAGAAGGGAACAGAGTTGGGGAGCACCAGGAGCAGCTGAGGGAGCTGGAGGGGCTCAGCCTGGAGAAAAGGAGGCTCAGGGTGGACTTTCTACTCTCTACAACTCCCTGACAGGAGGGTGGAGCCAGGTGGGGGTCGGGCTCTGTTCCCAGGGAACAAGGGACAGGATGAGAGGAAATGGCCTTAAATTGCCACAAGGGAGGTTCAGGTTGGACTTCAGGAATAATTTCTTCACCAAAAGGGTGCTCAGGCATTGGAAGGGGCTGCCCAGGGAGGTGGTGGAGTGCCCATCCCTGGAGGTGTTCAAGGAAGAACTGGCCATGGCATTAGTGCTCTGGTGTAGCTGACACGGTGCTGTTCAGTCGCAGGCTGGGCTCGATCATCTTGGAGGTCATTTCCAGCCTAAATGATTCTGTGAAATCAGTTTTAAAAAAGAAACTAGAACCTTCAACCACGAGTGATCAGTTCATTCAGAAAATTTCATGTTAGAAGGTAGTGAACAAGGATAAAACAATTAATTTTTTAAGGTTGGCCATGGCTAACTGTGTAAATGTGAAAAGAAAATGTGTTGCCTGCACTGGAGCTCTAATTTGCTTTGCATTTGACATATGCTCTCTCAAAAGACCATTTTAATTTGTATTTCAGTCATTCTAAGAGATCCTCTCAGAAAAGGTAGGAAGGAGATGCTGTATAATGAGCTGTAATACAATAATCATGGTTTGGATTTCTGTCAAGTTGCTTAGAACACAAATGAGCATTTATCAGGAATTTGCCCAAAACAAATAATTTACACTCATTTCCGCAACAAGACAGGCATGATTCTCTTCCATTCAGCTCTTTGTTAACTCTGATTAATTACTTCACTTCCAAATTTCATTAGAAACATATTCATCTTTTCTAGGTAGCAACAACTGATATGCTGCATCTCCAAGTCTCACATTAGAAAACTGAACATCTGCCCATTCCTTACATTCTACTGACCTCTAGAGACTGTATGTATATATGTATAGCACATATACATTATTTATGTCCATGTACACATACTAGAGCAGCAGTACAATAGATTGGCCTGAGAGGAATCTGCATGCAGTATTTGATGTTACAGTTTTTACTCTAATCATACATTGTTCTTGGAAACGTTCCCTCTCCTGTGTTTTCTAGACATGCAAAGTCTCTCCCTTTTATTCCCTCTCTTCTCTTTGTGTCCTTCCAACACAAACACACCATGCCTTATCTGCTCTGTACAGAATTAGGCTACAAGCACAACTATCAATATAAATATTGAGATAATCCAGGTTTCATTTAGGCACGAGTACCTGCTGGGGAGGGAGAGCTACAAACCAGACACTCTGAGTCGCTGAAAAACAGACCTTATTGTGTGTGGGGAGAGGAGATCAGTCTCTCACAACTCAGTAGCAACAGTTCTTCCCCCCCCCCACATGATAACATCTTGCAGCAGATTCCTTGTCTCCATTTTGCTGCCAGGGAAAAAACTGCACAAAAGCCTGTGTTGGGGTTGACATTTAGACCAAGCAGAAAGGGCTGAAGGAGTTGAATTTGTCAACTAAAATCTATTCAAAATAGACACCAATCAAATAATGAAGGGAAAGGAGGGGAACAAAAAAAGACTCTGTTCTTCTCTAACAATGTTAGAATAACTACCATTGTTAAGAGCTATTACTTGGTAATGCTCTGAGGTCAAGTATAACAAAAAACATTACCACAAATATAAACAAAATTTTAACATGTGAAATCTGAAAGGCACACACTTTGTATTCAGTCCTATATCAACATTCCTGGAAACATACATTGGGGTTTCTAACACTACTAATGTTCTATAGAGAAGGACCACTCATAAGATACTTTCATATGATTTTTATCCTCTGGAATCTCAGAAATGTAAGTTTAGGAGAAGGATCTGAAAAAAAACATCCTACTTCAAAAAGCTTTTTCACCTTTTTTTTTCTACTTTGAGGGAGGGGAGATAAAGCCTTCTAATCTTTAATGCAATGTTTTACAGTCTTATAATCGCATTGCATGTGGTAATAGAATAAAAATTTTATTTGATTTGGAATCAGCTATGAGCTACAGGTTGAATTTTATTAAATCAGTATAAGCTATAGATAGCAACTGAGCTCTGTATCTTCAAAAACTGCATGCATGGAGTAAGAACTGTGTTAGCTAAATATATTCTACACAATACAGCTAAAACCCCCCCTTATATCCATTACTTGGAGTTACTCAGGAGTTACTGCAGCATAAACAAGGAAAATATATTCATTCACATCTTTGCCTTTAGAAGATTCTTAAGATGTCTCCATTGCCAAATCCTATTTCTGTTTGGTTTTTTTTTTACATTATTTTCATTCACCTCTTTATTCACCTATTTTAATAAGATTATCACAGTGATGGACCACTGATATAGATGCATTTGAAACAAGCTTCACAAATAAGTCATTAAATTACTATGACCTGCAGTACATTTTCCTATGTACATATCACAGCTTTATATTTCAGTACCTTACTGCAGACTCCTAAACATCCACTCTCCCTCTGCTCCAATAACCTGAGACCAGGTATGTATTTTTAAATTTCAAATGGGCTTAAATTAAAATACATGATTTCAGATTTCTCTGTTTGTTTTTACATAAGTGAGCCTCCAGAGACAAACCTACAAAGACAGTACTGCTGCTACTGGAAATTGTGGCACTAAACTCAATAGTGGCCAGAATTATTTATCCTATTCAGCTATTCTGAGCTTTCCATAGTGTACTCCTAAATAAAATTCCAGTGTACAAGTGTGCTTGCTTTTCTCTTCATGACTTTGAGAACTGAGAATACAAAGATAAAAGTTTATTCCTCGAGGCTATATTGTGTCATAAGCCTTTCAACTGAATTTGCCAATGTTTTCAACAGGGAATTCTCTTTAGAAACTCATGACATATTACAATCTTTTAAACTAAATTGCATACCATTTCATTGAACTGGCAAGTCTGAGGGTAAACTGCAGTGGGGAAGGTGATGTTCTCACAGGCAACAGTCAGGTTTAGTTTTCTGAACGACACAGAACTGTAAAAATGGAAAAGTGCTCATGAACTTTTGGCCATGCCCAGTTGAGATGCACAACCTTCAGTGGCCAGGGCTAATTGTCTCTAAAACATTAGGAACTATTAAGACTGAGGAAAAAAAAAAAACCCTCACAACTACATGACTATTCAATAAATATGTAAAACACTGACATTGCCTAAACAGTCCTCATGAAACACAGAAAGATTTTACTTCTCCAGAGAAAGTATGCAAACAGTATCCTGAAGGTTATGGAATTGCCTTAGCAGGTACAGAGTTGTCAATTTGAGCAATAAATTAAAGAAGCAGAACATTAAGGAAAACCCCTGTTGGCAACAGCAAAGCTGTGCAGGAAAAAACCCAAAACATCAACCTAAAGCTTGTCAGATTAAAGAAATTTTGATGCACAAATCTGCAAAATGCCATGAAAATAGTAAACACAAACTACAATAAATAAATAAATAATCTACAATGCAAATTACATGGGAGATTGACTGTAGAGATCTGCCACATATTTTTCTATCTGTATCATTTTCCAGTTATAAGCAGATGCTGAAATTTTCTTACATGCTAAGTGGCAAACCAAATAAAGCCACACTGCTATGGATTATAAACTTCAGCAAAACACAGTCATTTTAATTCCAAAATCAGAAATCTCTTTTCTAAATGATCTTCAAATAATTCTTGTTTTTACTTTTTTTATTTTTTTTTATTTAAGGTACAAATAAGTACAAACCACTTGCATGGAGATAGATCACATTTTATAATGAGTAGCCTAAGTTTTGCATGTTTACCCTGCTTTACATGAAAAGCTGGGATTAAAGAAACCAACACAACACCCATTAGTGTTCTGAATTTGAAATCAGTTACGGTTGATGATCATCTCCAAAAATAAATATTCCCACAGATAGAGGTCAGTGGTTGCCTGAAATTGCATCAGTTAGTGTCTGTATACTAAAATCCTCGTGTCCTTTGGGACTGCTTTATCTTTTTATCAGATTAATTAATAAAACAGTAGTTTTAGCATAGAGCACCAGAGTTTTCTATTCTCACATTTGCCATTAGGTACTCTACAATTTATTGATCAGAGACTCATCATAGGGTTTCTCTCAGAGTTTAATCACGTAAGAAGATGGTAACTCACAATTGCTCACAGTTTAAAAAAGGTACATATAAAATAATGTAGAAGTTAAGAGGCAGCATTTTTTTTGTCTTTTAATTATCCTGTGTGTTGATTTGGCAAGTTCTTGCTGTTCTCAAAGGAAAGCAACTTCATTGAACCGGAATTCTAATTTTGAAGTTGCATGCATTTCATTTCTTAATTTATAATTAAACATTTGTATTTTGTGGCTGCATTGGGGTAAAAAAAACCCCAAACAAACAACTAACTTTTAGGGATAGTCTTTCACCACTTCCTCTAAGAAAACACACACGTCAAACAATGTTAATACCAGTGATAACATTTTAAAAGAGGGAAGTAAAACCTAAAAACCTTACAAGAAGACAGATGGTTGTATCTACATGTGCCTCCTTTCAGCACACCTATCTCCTCAGGTTTTCAGATGGAATAGCACCTACAATAATGATGTAAAAAAATAACTGGTCTCTTATTATGAAACTACCAACAGCCTTGAGGTTTTTCTTTGGCTTTTGTAATCTCACTGCATTTCTTTCTCTGGATCAAGTAATCTTTACTTTGCTCTCCAGCAACATCTACTGGAACATCAGTAAAATGCTGCTATTTCTATTAATCACCCATTTAACATCTAGTATGGCAGAGTTAGCAAATGCCAAAAGGAGAGAGAAATCCTCTGCAATTCTGATCTCAAACAGATCAAGGTGGCTCGTCTTCAACCTTCTAATTCCCTGCCATTTCATAAGGAACAAAGTCTTCATGCCTAATTTCTATCAAAAAGCCATCTACCATTTATAGACTTTATATAAGTCACAAAATATCATTTAAAGTACCACTCTACATCCAGGACTTTCATTTTTGTCAGAGAAGTTACTCTTAACTGCAGTTTGATCCAACATGTGTGTAAACAGAACTGAAGCATGAAGAGAGCTTGGAAGAACATACAGAAACATTTTGGAAGGTGAAACAGAGGTGTAGTGGCAATTCCAATGCCAAATAATAAACAGTTAAAAAGTAAAATATTAAACAATGAACAAAACAATGAAACATTTACAAGTTGTCTTGTCTGATTTCAGACAAAATAAAATCTGTCCCTTTCTATGAGATGAACGTGTCTGGTTAACTCCCACTGAAGGCGAGTACTAAGGTGTGAAGTCCCTCTTTGCTGCTGGGAGACTCAGCTTCCCTGGGGGTTGATCCTGCTCAGGTGAGTGGTGGTTTGTCACTGCCTGTCCTGCAGAACCTGCCACTGCAAACGGCCACAGAAAGCCCTGCCATGGAATTTTGCGAGGTCCGGAGCTCCGCGCACTCGGACGCTGCGAGCGGGGCTGAGGCACTGGGGGAAACCTGCCTAAAGACCAAAGTTCTCAAGCAAACCCACTCATTTCAGCCCTCAGTGTGCTCATTTGTGGGTCTGCAACATGAAATTCTGCCTATCAAAGGCTGTTTACTCTCTGACAGCTCACCAAGTTCGCTTCTCACAGCTCTGCTTTCAGGGCCAGCTAATCAGTGCTCCACTTCACAATAAACTCTGGTCACTACAATATTATTTGCCTTCCTCTAAAGCCCTAATAATGGTCTAACTATCCTTGACTGCTTGTTCACTTTTCAGTGTGACAATGAAACTGCTGCACAAAATCCCTTCCTCCTATTTTGAGTCTCAGTTTGCTAATACAGGGAGCAACTGTAAAAACGTAGGAGAGAAAAAAAGGCACCAAAGCCAGTGAGGACCAGAAACACAAGTCCCAGTAGTTAAATATACCAGTTGTGAATAAAAGGCACTTATGAGCATGTAAAATTTTAGAAGTAATTAAAATTATTTTTGCCTTTTGGAATCCCTATAAAGCCTCCATGTATTTTTATGGAGAATAAAAGGGCACGTTTCCCAAAACCACAAACCCTTTTGGCTATAGAATTTCTTATTATCACAAGACTTAAGTTCATAGGCTTTGCCTGATAAATTAGCTCCTCTCAATAACTGTTAAAATAGAAAGCCCTTTATTGTAATCCAAGTGCACTTGTGGACAGCACTTTCAGAGTTAACTCCATTTGACAACTGACATAAATCCATTATTCTAATTTGGTGATTGCTTTACTAAACACAGATGCATTTTACGAGTTTTAGTCACGTATTTCATTCAGGATGCTACTTAATCTCAATTTACAAAACATAAACACGAAATAGGTTTTACAGTACGTCTAAAAGGGTAGAGCTATTCATCTGATGAAATGCCAGGCAAACAAACCATATCCACCTAGACCTAAACTCAGTGCTGGATTTTGCCTTACACAATAAATAGTAAATAAGTAAATGATTTTTGTTTAGCTGTTGCAATCAAATTGCAGAATGCAAGCTCCCCGAGGGTTATAAGACTCAAAAGCATCTCTTACACTGAGATTTAAGCACTGAATTTAACCTTAAGCAAAGTCCAGCTTTCACAAAAGCTGGCTCTCTGATTTATTTTGATACACAGAAAAAAAAAAAGAGGGGAAAAAACCCAAGCATTCAGTGTGAATACAGCATCCACCCAACCCCATTTCTAATTCAATTTATAGCAGATACTTTACATCTTAAACAAAAGGAATCTGATACAACACCGATGCTGCCTCTTGCTGCAGTTGCTCGCCTCAGTTACAGAACGCTGGAAATCCACCGCTCCGACCGAGCACTCCATAAAACATTCGCATTCAGACACTTCTTACCTGCCTCAGTTGAAGGCTTCCTTCCCTTGTTAGCAGTATGAAGCATCCTCCAGCCTTCCCAATCCTTAGCACCGGCCTCAAATTGCACAGCTAAGTCCCTTTTTTTTTTTTTTTTTTTTTTCCTGCGAGAGAACGCTTATTCAAAGTGATTAGTTTTTGTTGTCCCTTTTAAGTCCCTCCTGCGGGAAAGAGCCGGCGAGCGATGTGACGCCACCTTTTAATCTTTTGCGAGAGTGAAAAGGCAGAAAAGGAGCGCTCGATCAAACTGAGCTTCACACATGACTAAAACTCGGCGGAGAGGCTGCGAGCTCTGGCTGAAGCACCACTAGGCGTGAGTGTAAGAACAGAGAAGAGGGGAGAGTCAATGAAATGTGACAACGTATGTGCATCAAAGACGGGGGAAAGAGGGAGAGAACAATGAGGGAGAGATCGCGACAGCAACGAGGGGAAGAGAAAGAATGAGAATGGGAGGGAGAACGAGCAGGAAGAAAAGAGGAGAGTTTTGAAGCAACGAATTCGCAGAATAAAGCCAAAGTGTCTGGCAGCTTCTGTTTTTATCTCAGTGAGCATGACATACTGCCTCTCTCATTTAGCAACACATTCTTGTCTCTTCCAGGTTTGAAAACTGAGATAATCACAGCGTGTGCCTGTTTTTGCCTGGCTGGTAGACTCGTGTGCAGTACACCTGAGGTGCCCCCCGACCATCTTCCAGAGATGCATTTATGTGCAATTAAGTTCACGTATTCATTAGGAAAGACACCGTCCCCCCACCCCCAAAAAAGCAGGAGCTGCTAATTTCAGCATCAATATACAATATAGTTTAACTGGCAGATGGAATTCCACTTATAACTGCTAACAAACTGCCACTGATAAACAAATGACTGAACAAATGTTTAATTTTAATAACTGGGGTTTCATAGCAGCAAAACATATTAGCATTGATAAATCTGTTTTTTAAAAAATGGCATTTCAGACACTTTATTCTATTTACCTTATAATTTCAAGATGAAGTTCCACTAAGTAGTAGGAAAAGAAAAAAACGTGACCTGGAACTAACATTTTTAAAGGAATCCATCAGAGGTACTTTCAGATTTCCAATATTTGTAAAAGGAATTACAAG
Source organism: Chiroxiphia lanceolata (assembly GCF_009829145.1). Classification (NCBI taxonomy): domain Eukaryota; kingdom Metazoa; phylum Chordata; class Aves; order Passeriformes; family Pipridae; genus Chiroxiphia; species Chiroxiphia lanceolata. The sequence continues at coordinate 5,464,236 of NC_045651.1, forward strand.
GTTAAACCTAAATTTAAAATTTTGAAGTTAATTATGAATTCCTACTCATTTAGAAAAGCTCTAAGTCCTCATGCAAGTTCACACTAAGTCCTCATACAAGTAGGGTTTATTTTCATGGACCATGAGGGTTGGATGTGTGTGTGGATGGTTTGGTTGATGTTTTTTTTCTAACTACAGATACCATCTGTAACATCAGGACAGCTTCTGTAATTCACTTTTTTATATCTTTTATGGTAAAGGCAAATAGGTTTTTTGCCAACTGGCCCAAAGCACACATGGTACCTGTCTGCAGAACTGACACAAGTCCATGGTCAGACCTGGCTGGTACATGGAGATCTAAACACACCTGGAAAAGAACACATTTTCTTTGCTGCAGCATCCTATTTGGGCCTTCCCTTGGATCCTACCACCTCAGCTCAGGGAAAAGGAAGGACCATGTCAGTGAGATGCTGGAAATCTGGACCTAGATCTGACCTGTCCAGCACTCTGCTGTGCCAGCTTATGCAAGTCACACACGTGACCTTTGGGCACCTGTGCCTTCAGATATGTAACTAACTTAAAAAACAATGTTTTAACAGCTCTACAGAATTCAGTATCCTCTGTTGTAAGAGTTTTCCAGTTCCAAAGATGAGTTCACAAGCGATTATCAGGGTATCAGTGGTCCATTTCAACACTGAGTACTAATGTATCATTATTGTACCACAAAACTTTCAAGAATTGATGTTTTTTCTGTGAATGCTAGCCTCCAGAATCTCACCAGAAACCAGCATATTGAGCTCTGGACAGATGGAATCCAGTTTTCATATTTGTATAGCAAATTGCTATATTGCAAAACAAATCTTTAATTTAAGCTTGCAAACTGACCCATACCCCACCCACACTTACTGATAAATTTGTGATTGCTTCAGTGTTCCACCTCTTATTTTTTGTCCCCTGGGGACTGGCAATACACTGACATAAATACAGATCCATTAAAATCAGATTCTCATTAACCTTGTGCCATCTTCAACATGTGAGCTCAGAGTAAAATTTACCAGAAGGAGACAAATATTAGTAAGAACAATGGGCTTTTAAACCTCTCTCCCTACAGCATTAGCCTGACCAAGCACTGGAGCAGTTTGTGTGATGGATCAAGTATTTCTCCTTGCTCTGCTGGTGTTACAAAGGTCTCCTGTTTTATGGAAATAAATACCACCTGAAAATTCAGGGGGACAGTAAGATGAGGGAAAAACAGAGATCCATGTGTTCAGTTATTGCTAATTTTTCTGGACTATTATTAGTAAATACTCTAAAGGAAGTGTCTATCTACTTTTTAAAAAGAAAACAAGCAAAAAGAAGTTCCAAGTTCCTATAAGAAGCCCCTCTGCCTATGCAATGTGTGCTTAGGCCTGTGCACACTTAAAATGAATAACAGGAACAATTAAGGAAGAGATATTTCCTGTTTCCTGTTAATTTTGTATTTTCTCACCCTGACTCATAAATTGCTTTTCTCATGGAAGACTTGATAAGAAGTTTCCACATCTCTTACAATGTACTAGATTATATCCATGACAACTTCCAAAAAAATGCAAACATGTATATTCGTACTTCTTAGAAGTATTTATTCATCCTCACAGGCCTATCAAAAATCCACAATGGAATCAAGCCCCTGCATTTGCATCCAAGGTCAACAAAACACTTGAAAACATGCATGCAGCTTGTTTTCATGGAAGATGTAAGATTGTGTGGCTAAAACTCAGCATAAGCTTGTACAAGGAATAAATAAATTGTTTTCTACAAGAACTGACCTTGTGTTTGAACTGAAAGTGTTTGGACACTGAACTGCTTGACTCCTTACAGCTCCACTGAGCAAAGCAAGTCATTCTCCTATGGAAGTGAGTTATTCTATAAATCAGCCACATTTCCATAAGACAGGCAAGGCTTTGACGAACACGAACGCAAAAACTCTATTTTACTGCTGTTAAATGTGCTTCCACTTAAACTTCTTCAAGCAGTACTCCAGGAGCACGCCAGCACCACACCAGAGAACATTACAAATAACACAGAAATGTACTAGTAATGTCATTTTGTGCAGAGATATAAATAACTGATTCCCAGCCCTTTTTCTTTTTTTTTTTTAATACACTTTCACCATTACAGAGAAAATAACTAAATCAGAGCTCTCCCTCAGTCTTACCTGAGGAAGCCAAGACAAGTTTAATCACAGAAAACCTCTTAATCCATCACTTGCCTACTGTACTAGAAAACTGGATCATTCTTCTGTTTGCTTTAGGTCTAGGAAGTCATTAACCTGCATGCAAACACCTACCCTGTGACTTGAAACCTGTGTAGTAACAAAGCAGTTTAAGAACATTCAACACATTTCATGGTTTCAATGGTGCTGGATCTCCACTGCCCCCTCCCAGGAAAATGCAGTGTTATGTAGAACATGGAGCATCATGACAGCAAATTATGGGGAAATAAAGTGGCAAATGACTACAAAAGTGCTCACACCTATCACAGGGGCTACTGGCCAGAAATACTCTGACTTTGGAGCTAAATGAAACCTTCTGGCTATGCAGAAGAGCTGATGATCACTTTCTCTTAGCAATATCCTTCTGTATTTTACATCTAGCAAAGAGTCTCTTTGCCAGTTACCTAGCTTGGTAATTGCTAGGTGAGACAAACACAGAACTGATTTCTCCAACCTTTTGGTTTTGTTTCTTCTGTTTCAGACCTGAAGACAAACTGTGTCTGAAAGCATTTATTTATTTTTTTTTCAGTTACATCCACTGATTTAATAAAGCACACCACCTTTTTTCCTCCACAAACCCTGTTTCAATAATACCTTTGGCTCTCTTACACCACAAACACTACACAAGCAGAATGGCACAGTGAGGCCCTTCACCCCTCCCCAGCCACCATTCCCAAGACTGTGATCTGTTCACTGCTCAGAGCAAATACAAGGAGTAGCACAAGGGCTAGAATTGAGGCAGAGCACACAAGAAAACCCCTTGTGTCTTATATTGTCTATACTTAACTTCCCAGCATCCAATTTACAACAAGAAATGCACTTGGTGGGGTAAAACAAGTGTCTGGATCAGACATAATTTTACTGGTGATAGGCACAGGATAAAGACCTTGCACAAGCACAGCCTGGCAGGGTGAAGGAAAACTGTGATGCTATTGCTGGTATGAATTATAAAACCACTTAAATGCAGCTTTTTGAGCATAACTGAATACATGTGATAGCATCATTATAAATTAAAACTGTTTATGACCTCCATTTGGTCCAAACACCACAACCTTACTCACTGTATGCATGGCTGAACAAACTGATCTACGACTGCCTGTGTTACACGAGAGAAGGGACAGGCAAGTGTTCTGCAAAGGAAACAAAAAGAAAATACCAGCAGAAGGAGCTTGTAATGAGTCACGCAGATTTCTTAATGGCTACTAAAAATAATCTTTGATTCTTATCATTGTCAACTCAGTAAGTGATAATAACTAATACCTAAGTTGTTATTCTGTTTACACAGTTAATTTGTAGTTTTCTCTATTTCATAAAAATAAGTGTTAGTGTATTTCGAAACCAATCATTTCATGAATGAATGGAAATCAGTACTTTTGTAAATTTTGCTAAAGTGCTAAAATAGGAGATAATCAGTATGTTCTTGGTTATTTGGGAACACTAATTTCAAAGGACATGTAATTCCACCCCGCCCTTCTATTTACTTGTAAAACCATAGAGGAATATGCATTAAAATGACATTTCAAAATTCAGACTTCTGTGGCACCAACTTGTTGTCTGTCTGTTTAGAATTTTTTCTCCAATTATAGTCACAAATGCTAAGGCCTTTTAAGACTGTCCTCAGTACTCAAACATTTCCTGAAGTATCTCTCCCAGAAGACTTACATTTTTTTAAAACAGCAGCAAACAGATTACCTTCCTGTGTGCCTAAATGGCAGCCAGTTCATGTGAAACCCCTGTGCCTCAGATAACATTAGGAATGGAAAGAATCATTTGCCTCCAAGATTCAGGTGTGCCTGCCATGATTTCTGCCTGTCATGGGCAGGGAGCTCCTCCACAGGCACCTTCTGCCTGCAAAGACAAAGGAGGCTTCCAGGAGAGCACCGTGCAGCTCGTGAAGGATTTTCTTCACAACCAGATAATTTAAGTTCTTTACATGAAACACAAATCTACACTGAGACAACAGAGCACATTGCTTCACCCAGAGTACAATTTATTTTAGAGTACAGGGCAACACACTTAGAAACTGAACATACCCCAGTTTTACTGCCCAGTCCTCTGAATTAATATGCAACATTCATGCCTTAAGTATACCCTTGAGCATTCAGTACTTCTTTGAGCCACGGCTTTGAAGATGTGTTGGTTTCCTATGCACTAACTTGACCTATATTCAGGCTGACTTCTATTGTGAGATTATTTCTGCTGTGAATTCAATTCCAGATTCTGTGTACACTGCTTTGCTACACCTATGATACAGATGGCAAAAAGCAGAAGGATGTCAACAAATTAAAAGGCCACTGCTGTCATTCCCTAATAACCAGGGTCATCAAAAACCTTTTTTTATTGTGGGCTGATCTTGACACAAGCATATCAGCCAGGTAATCTGGAAACACAGAATCAAATCTATAAACCTCTTTAAATTGTTTTTTGTCAGGGTCCAAAGACCTTCTGCCCTTCTGGAGCTGAATTTGATCTGTGTCGTGAGCCAAGGACGCCTAAAACTGCAAGAGATGGCCAAAAAATAAAGAGGGGTGGGGGGTGTGTAATCAATAACTTTTTAAGAGTGAAGTTCCAAGATGAAAACAGAAAAATGGTGCTCCATCTCTAATATAGGACACCACAGAAGAAGTGAAAAACAGGAACAAAGTTCTTACTTTCTTAATACTTGCTCTTGTTTATTCATGTCCTGATCCACAGTTTTTGCACCAGAACTCCACTTTTCATATGTATATCACATCTTTTCGTATTTGAAGCACAAAGGTCTTACAGGATTAAGATTAAGGATTAGGTTTTACCTTACTAGTAACACCAGAAAATTCATTTAATGGTTCAAATTTTGTCATGTAGGGACCAAGAGGACTAGTATGCTATAACAGAACACCTTATGTCATGAAACAAAATTATCAATCCCTCTCAGTTTACTAGGCCAGCTGAAAGACCCCTAGAGAACTTCCATTTCTGCACATGTATAACAGACCCCTGATGAACAGTTACCTTTACACCAACAGCTACCACAGCCATAGAGATAACTGGAGATACTGCTATACCAGCAATGTCAAACAACAACATAGAAAAACAACTGCACAGTCCCTTCATGCTGCCTGAATATTTGCAGAGCCTTACTCATCACATGAGTCAAGAGGTTCTTTTATTTAACAGCTTCATGCTGCATCTGGACTGTGACTCAACAAATGAGTAGGTAAGAAAAAGGGTAGGCAGCTTCCAGAAAGTCTGGGTTTACTCCCCATCTGTTGTGGTGCAGAACACAGAGCAAAGTTCCACAAACAAGGGTTGAGGTGGCACATAAAAGCACCCCTGAATCCCTTTTCTTGGCATTCCCTCAGCTCACATCAGACACAGGTTTTGATGAACCTGTGGTATGAACCAGAAAAGTCATTCCTGCCTTTATCCCTGTCACACCACTAAGAGAACACACAGAGAAGCAAAAGAAAAAAAAAGAAAAAAAGGGTAAATGTGAAGTACTCATTAGAATGTTGAGAACACCAAGAGCTTGACATGATTGACTTGAGAACTTTAAGATATAGGATTTTAGGTAAGTTGTTAAAAAGCAACAGAAATATTCCAAAAAAGACATGCATATAAGAAATGTTGTAAAAAGCAAACATGACATTACATTATGGATGATTAAAACTTAAAAATATTTAAATGCACATTTTAGGTTTGGTTTTATGATGGCTGTTTCACAGTTCTGAAACACAACCAGATCACATTATAAATAGCAAGATGTGGCTTTTTAGGTATGTTCATTCTCTTAAAAATATTTATAGTAAGTCATTTGCTGTATTTAAAAATAATCACAATTTAAAAACAACATTCAAATTCACCCCCTCTTCCCCCAATGTTTTTTTCTTTAGGACATACAGATTTTGATTCCATGGAAACTCAACTGAGACTGTACCATTTCTTCCACTCAGCTGAGTGCTGGGTTACTGGTGACCAGTGAGAGCACTGATGAACTGTCTGGCTGTTATTTGAAATGTTCTTCAACTTTATGAAGCCAGAGCCATTAAAGCAAAAGCTTTCTCCTAAACAGTTTCTGACAAAGTGAAAAAACAGTTAACAAAAAAAGAAGAGCTAACTATCTTTACTTTGACTATTTTTCAGCCACTGTCATTTTCAACCCTCTCTCTCCTGTGACAATCATTGAAGAAATTAAAAAACTTCACGTATCAGCCAACACTCTTTTACAGTTACCTGATCCTTACTCATGAAATCTGGAATACAATGGTACAATTTCAGAAACTGAATACCAAAAAAACCCTCTGGAAGTTGCCAGGAATAGATATGAACTACACTAAACAACATGAGGGAGTCACACAGACTTCCCAGAAAATGCTCATCTTAATGCACACCAAAAGCACAATATTTAAGAGGTACAATCCTGAAAAACAAAACAAAACCACAGAGAAACAAATTTCATAGTGCTCAAATTTTCTAATAACCTCGATTTCCTCTTTCCATGAACTTCCTGTTTTGGGGTGTTTTTTATGACTTTTTAAAATACACTTCTTTTCCCTGTGACCCAGTACCCCCATCTATGAATGGAGTAGAGATAACAGTTGATTTGTACAGGTACTTTGAAAACTATGCTTGACAACATCAGGAAGGGGTATCTACACATTAAAGAAAAAACTAACCAGACCCTTTTTCTCCCCTCATTTTTCTCTATTTAAACCATGCTTACTGAACTCTGTGGAAAAACATTTGGATCCCTGATGAAATTCTATAAAACCTTATTCATTACAGATTTTCTGCTGATTAGAGTTTCAAGGTAGCTACAATAATGTAAAGCAATACCACGCTGCTGCTGGGTTTTTTTTCTTTTAGCATAAAGGATATGAGTGCAGGCATGCAATGCATAAATCACAAAGCATGTTATAAGCACTCTGTTGCCCTTATCTCTATCATAGCACCTAGTTTTTGTCTCAACTCTAGCAGATTTCCTGTTAACCAAATTCACAAGCTATTAATTGACATCAACCAATACATGTTCATGACAAAGAAACAAAATGTGTGAAGAAACATATAGTGCTGTGAATTTAATTTTCAAAATGCTTCTCAGTTTGATAAGAATTAGCCAGACCCATTCTACCATCATAAGTTATGTCTGATAGGCCTAAAAACACATTTTCAGGTACTCACTAGAATGGAAACATTTCTTTATGCTTATCAAGAAGTTCTTTAAGAGCAATGAAAGGATGTTATTGAAATACTTTCAACGCCTGGCAACGCTTAAAGTTCACAAGACAAAACAAACATTTACCATAAAGATAGCAGGAAGAAATTGCTAGTCCAGGATAAGCCACCCAAAACTAAAGATACAGATGCATTTCTCTTACTTACACTACTCAAATGACATCCATGGAAAATCAGCACACAGCCTCGCATTTCTGGAGCTACGTGCCACCCTCAGGCAGCTCTAGCTGTGATGGTGACCACGAGCATTTGGGCTACACAAACCAGCTCTGGGGAGGCCCACGCTGCAGGGGTTAAGAGCTGGCAAGTGGCCACACCTGTGCCCTGTTAGCTGCCCTTCCCTCAGCTGCCCCAAATTAAAGCAATCACCACTTTGCCCTGTTAGCTGCCCTTCCCTCAGCTGCCCCAAATTAAAGCAATCACCACTCTCCACTACAGGGACAGGGAAATCACTGCCCCTCCCTGCTCCCCAGGTGTCACCCATCAGGAGTTTGCCTCCCCTGGGATCTTGCCCAGCCACCACAGCTGTGCTACATCTACCTGTAGAACTGCTTATTTATTATACACCTCCTTGCCCAAAGGCCTCAAAGCAGCTCATGGAATTAGGCAAGCACACAAGTGCTCTGCTGTGTCACACTCTGAGAAACCTCTTCTTGGCCGAGGTGAAGTGTGCTAAGATGTACTGGAGTGACAAAGGTCAGCAGAGCTGCCAAACTGGAGCTGTACCAGTCACTAACTGGGTAACACAGTCACAAGTTTTTTCATGACACCCAATATTTACTAGAACAGCGAGTAAGGAGGATGCCAGTGCTCGAGCTATTCAGCTATGAACACAATGCTTTGCCCCCCAAACCCTTAAAGCTGAGTCACAGCTGTACAGGTGGTATCTCTGCTGAGGGCTGGGGGTTCCACTCCAGGAACTGTAATCTCTAACACAGCACTCATTGAACGCTGCAGCTCTTTTCAGACCGAGTCTCTACACCCAAAAGTGCTCAGGCCAGAGGAAACCAGAGCTGGCTCCCTTCTTACACAGCCCCAGCCTCCAGCTGCCCCAGGGAGAAAGGAGAGGATAAGGCAGAAAATCTGAGTTTTGCTTTAGTTGTGGGGTTTTTTTCATAGAATCACAGAATGGTTTGAGCTGGAAAGGACCTTAAAGACCACCTAGTTCCAAGCCCCCTGCAGCAGGCAGGCACACCTTCCACTCGGGAAGGTTTTTTGTTGGCTTTGTTTGTTTGTTTGGGAGGGTTGGGTGGTTTGTTGGCTTTTTTTTTCTTTTCCCCCCTTTGGGGTTAGTGTTGCTGCTGTTGTGGTGGGTTTTATTTTTATGTGGAACTCGGCCCCAGGAGCTGCCCGAGCAGGTCCCCAGGTAATCCCCCACCTGAGCCGCTCCCTGCTCCCCATCCCGGCCGCGCTCCATCACCCTCCCGACCCCGGGAACAGCCCCGCCGCCCCCCGTGCCAGCCGCAGCACGTACCTGCGGGCAAGACGGGAGCCCCTGCGCTCCCTCCATCCTGCTCCTCGCCCGGCGCGGGGCGGGAGATGCGCGGATACCCCCGCACGGACCATCCCGAGGAGCCGCACCTGGGGCGCTCGGGGGATGGACATCGCACATCACGCCCCGCCCCTCCCCAAGCACCCCCCCGGGGGGCCCAGCACAGGGATTTTCTTTGGAACGGCAGGAAACGAACATCCTGGGCCAGGCGAGGGGACGGAGCCCAGCCCAGCCCCGCAGCGAACCCCGGTGACCGCAGGGCACCCGCCGTGCGCGGGGTGCGGGACCCGAGGGCCAGGGGGGAGCACCGGCCCTGCTGAGGGAAGGTCAGAGGAGAGAGGAGCAGGGTGTGACACAAACCAGAGCTGACAGCGTCTGAACGGAGACACAGCTCCGGCAGGAGCAGAGCAGAGAGCCCTCGGATACCGGTTGCGGCTGCGATGTGCGGTGAATACCTGAGCAGCCCGGCCGGGCACCGATCGAGGAGAGATGCCAAAGGGCCAACACTAATGGCAATCCTGTCTCGCCACAGTCATCAGCATGACAAGGCTGATGCTCTAGGTGCCTGAAGAAACAGATCTTTTATTTTCTCAGAGACTCAGGTATAGACTGTGGGCTTAGCTCATGCATAAAACCCAAAATTAGCACCACTGATAGCTGCTAGTAACGTGAACAATTAATGTATATAGTTTTCACTTTAGATTAACAATTTTAACCACAGGATTACAGTGAATTTTTAACTACACTGCAGCTGAATGAAAAAAAAAAATTACTTTTTACATGAGTCTGATCCGAATGCTTTAAATGAAGTTATAACCAAATAAAACCTTATTAAAATGTAGTTGGCCCCATTAGCCACTCGATTACAATTCAGCAAGACTAAAAAAAACATTAAAAAGCATATAAAAAAGAGTAGGAAATTGAACAACAGAGGGAGACAGGGACATGCAGAATCAGTACATATTCCAAAGAACAATATGCAAACATGGAAATGCTTTTGGTCTGGCTACAAAGACCTCACAATATATGACTGTTTCAGTCTTTAAGCAAATCAGGTACGTGGAATCTCACCTCAGCCAGTTTCTCTATGGCCTCAAAGTACACTGAACTCATTTCCTCAGTTGCATCTTTCGTACTTTAGCACCTGAATATCCCAGGATCCAAACATGCCCTACTGCCCGTGGTACCTGATGAGCCTCCCCTTTCTGGGCCGTCAGGGGCAGGACTGTGCTCTGTCCCAGTGCAAACACACATTCCCACCGCAGTGCCCACACCTTCCTAGGAAAGGATCATTATTCCGGGTACTAAAATAATAATGATAATAAAAAAAAACCCTCACAAGCAAACAGCCCTTCTTGGAAAAGGCAGAGATGAGGGCCCTGAGTGACCCTCCACCTCGCAGGCTGTCTGCACAGGTGACAGATGCTGCCTCCTCCCCTCCCCACACTCACCGAGGGGAAGGGAGGTTGCATCTCTTTCGGTTATTAAGTGGATAATGACTCCATATGCTGTCCTGCAGCCAAGCAACAAATAAAAATCATAATGTACGGGCCAAATAACTTCCTTGGAATCTAGACACATTACTGTGCATAATTCCCTTCTTAATGGTTATAAACAGACCAGAGCAATATACAAAAATAACATTCTGCACAGAAGCATGATTATAATCAACTACATATGACATTTCTGTGCCATTTGGGTTAACTTTCAACAGCATTCTAACAGAGCTTGTAATTTTTCAGGTAATATCTTGCTTCAGTAATTTTATTTCAAAGTAGAAAACAACACCTAAGGTTACAAATAATAGAGTTATAGAAGCCATCTCAAATCCAAAAAAAAGATTTTTTTTAATTTGCAGTAGGAACTCCCCAAAAAATCACAGGACTAGTACTGTGATGACTAGAAAAATAGAATGTAAACAATAATATTTTTATTGTTCAGGCAAGTTACACTGAACTCCTGGGAGTCAGTGTGTTAAAGCATGCAAAACCCATGACTGAAATAGAGCCTTGGAGATCAAATCACATCTCAGTTTGAGATTCACTGCTGGATCTTGGGAAAGACAATTATCTTTGATGTGGTCAATTTTTTTCTGTTTATATAATGGTGGTAATGATACCTCATAGGACCCATTTAAGGGTTTAATAACTAATGTTTACACAAAATTTTCAAGTTGCTAATTATGATTATTTAGCTAAGTGTTAGCCTAATACATATGTAAGGAGACAATATTAATATATTCCCAAAGATGATTATGATCATAATTATTATTAATACCACATGGACAAGTGCAGTTTTTCCTTACCCACCAAAGAATGATTTCTGTATGACATTCCAGGCACCCAACAGGAAAGGCAAGGCATGTATGGGAAATCATAATACCACAGAAAAGGAAATACTGGAGGGAAAATATGCTGGAAGTTCTGAAATGCTTTAAAAAAGACTAATTTATGGGCAGGGCAGAGGTGGTGAGGTCAAGGAGGAAGCAGCAGGACAGACAGCCAAGGAAGTGGCTGCAGAAGTCCTGAGATGAGGGAGAAAGAGGAATTAGCAGTTGTGGATAGAACAGGAGGACACAAAGATCTGGGGAAAGAAGTGTCATTGCCAGTTTTCTCAGTTTCACCCAGAAAACACTGGGAACAACTGCACTTGGTGCAGTCCTCCTCAAAATAGAGCAAGTGTTATTCCAGCAAATATGAATACATTAGGGAAGCGAATAATTGAGAAGACTTTAGAAGGCTTCAGGAAAAGAAGAATCCTGTAAACAAGATTGAGCAACAAGTCTTTGAAAGAATCCTTTTGTTCCCAGCACAATGCTCCCAAAATCTGCTTCTTCAGAACAGTATTCATTTAAGAAAAAAGAAAAAGGAAGAGAGAGATAAAGAGAAAGCCAAGAACCCATTTTAAGGCAAAAGCACTTTAAAATAATTTTCTTCCCATTTTTTGTACCTATGCCTGAAGGTGCATTGCCCACACTCTGTAACACTGGAAATCCTTGGGCTTTGCTGTTTGTGTGGCTTTTAACCTTCCTGAAAGAGCAGTTCTTAACAGGGCCAGCACAAATTTGTAGCCAGCAAAAAAACTTCCTTTGACTGGCCTGCCAGTGAGTAAAGGACAACACATCCTACGTGGTCTGTCCTGGTGCTTATGGGCAGCCAGCTGGTGAAAATATGTATATATACACCTCTTGGGTGCAATTCCAGCTGTAGGGAACCGTGAGGGTTCAGCTGCTGGTGGGAATGACATGGTCACCATTTCAACTTGGGCAAAACTCCCACACCAGCCATTTCCCAGAGCAGTTCTCAGAAAAGCCCACTCTGCCTTTGGCCAGGAGTACCTTCTGCAGAGGTGGGAGGAACATGCAGAGGAAGCTACAAACTGAGGCTTCTGGGAGGAGGATGAGAGGAAAACAGGGTGACAGCAGCAGCCCAGATGGACACTGAGTCACCCTGCACTCTTAGGGGACCGCCTGCAGTGGGATATTAGGATCAACTTTCCACTGATCAGCTTACGGGCGTGTCAGATCAGAAAGAAGCTTCCACATACTAAGGATTTCCCCAACAAACAAAAGGGACTGCTATTAGCATATCAAACAAAAGCACAGGTTTCATTTTATTAAGCAGTGTAGAAAAAAACCCCCTTTCATACCTACACTTTCTCCTACAGTGGACTTTCAGTAGAGCCCTGAGGCTGTAATGATTATTGTCACCTTTACTAAAGATTATTGCCAATCTACCTCTGCCCAGGAAAGGCAAGGCTCATGCTTCAGCTTGTCACAGCCTGTTACACCTAAGAATATCAACACTTTAAAAATATCTCCTAAAGAATAGACACAGTAGCGACAACAAAGAGGAAAAAGGAAATTCTGGTTTCTGTAATGAAGACCACTGGCTTTGGAAATCAAACATTAACACTGACATGTTTTTACTCTGAGAAAACCTGCTTCTCTCTCAGTCCCTCCTTGAAATACTCCGTCAGCTGGGTGCACAAAAACTTGTGTGAATGTTAAAGACCTGTAATGCCTAAAAGTTTCACAAACAAAAGAAGTTTTACAACACCCCTATAAGTTCCACTGAAGTCCATGGGTCTCTAGCAATGTACACTTGTCTACAATCTGATCTCTGAAGTTTTCATTTTTCTTTCTCTGATAGTAGCATCATTTATCTCACAGTAATCAAGTCTTTACTAGAATAAACTTGTTTCTAAACTCTCCCAAAACCCGTAAAACAGTTTCTGCAGCCTGTTACAGCACATTTGTCAAAGCAAAAATAAAACAACTATCTTTAAAAAAACCCCATCATTATAATTAACATGTTTATATTTTGGCTGCAGTCAGTAGTAACAAATACAACTTAATGTAAAGCAAACTACAATTAAACATATTCATGGAATTCAATATATTAAAATTAGATGACAAATCCAAGATAAAAGTGACATTTACATGACTGATTTCCATAGTCTATGTCCCTCTATGTTCATGTTTAAATGTTTTCTCTCTAAGAATACCATACTGACGTGGAATCCCACAGAATTCCTTCCAGGGGAATTGAAAGTTTTCTGTTAATAACCCATGAAGTACAGTGACTTATTGCAGTGTTTTTATACAATGCTCTTCCTCCCTTGAGCCTAAATCCAAACTACAGCAAGAATGAGCACGGCCAGATGCCCCCTGAAGGGCTGTAGTGGTTGTGGGTGCCACGTTTCTCCCCAGAGGTGAAGCACATCACATCCTAAGAACTTCTCCGATCTCACCCGTCTGCAAAGCTGCTGAATATTCCCAGAGCAAAATATCTCATATTCACACAGGCTTTATATGTGCTGTGGGACTCACAAAAGCAAAGCAAAGCAAAGCAAAACCCCATTTTTCAAGCACTCGTAAATCGCAACCTGAAAGTAGGAGAAATGTATACAAATAAATTCTGAAAGAAATAATTTAAACAGCTTTAACATTGGGCTTCCAGTGTGCCTATCTGTTAGAAAACACAGTGAAGGAAGCAGTCAATTCAGCTTTCACTGCCTTGGAGGTAGCAGATCCAGGAACTTTTACTATTCTTGCAGGATAGGGCAGGGCACAGTGCTACAGGACTGAAAGGGGCACATAAAAGCAGACCCAATGTGTCACCAAGATACACAAGGTGTGTTTTGATGGAATGAGAACCCAGCACAATGCAGAGCTATATATTGCATTGAAGGCTTTTTTGTTTTGGTCATTATTAGGATCTATTATTACAGGTTTTTATTAAAAGTATACATAATTATAATTGCTAACGTGTTATTATATCCTTCTCTATGTGAGAAGTAATGAATAGCCTAAATTAAGCAAAGAAACAAACCTGTAGATAAATGCAGGATTGTTCCTACTGTGATTTATTACAGGATGTACTTATCATCCTATGGACTGCTCTAAGACAAAAAGGCAGGCAAAAAACATTTTCTAGGTTTTATTACCAAAATTAACATCAGAAGTCTGGGGTTTTTTTGTTTAAAACGCAAAATGGAAAGGGATCTAACAGGTTAGAAAGTACAGAGTTCTACTTTATTTATTTAAATGTTCAGAAGTAATCTCTTAAGCCTGTACATCTTCCAGGAGTTCACAGGTAACACAGAGCTGGGGAGGTGCAGCATAGGTGCATCTCACTCAACCATATGCTGCTTTCCTTAAGTAACCCATTGTACAAAAAAAATAAATATCTTGTGACAGATTGTTTTGACAGCTAAAAGAAGATTTAAATTTTTTGAATGCATTTGACTGAAAGGCAAAAATGTTAGATAGATGTTAATTTACCAGATGCCTAGTTTTGCATCATCAGCCTGAAACAGGCAGTTCCTAGCAAGTCTCCTTGCTGTATCACAACATGAAATCCTATGAATTCCACACGGATATGCCTTTCTCAAACTTCAAATGAGCCATTCTCATTCAAAGGGAAGTGAAATTGTTGTGAGAAGATGGTACCACCTGGTTGTGCTTCTGATCAAGCAAGTAAACACAACCAGGGATAATAAAAGCCATACACTACCATATACATTGCAGTCTGGAATAAGGGAACATTATTTGAGACTGTATGTTAAAAGCATTAATTTACATGAGAGAGATAAATAAGGTGGTCTCCTAAAACCCAAGCAGATTCCTGAAAATCTAATTGTTCTATGGATAAATATGAACTTTTTTAAAAAAAATTTTGGTTTGTATTTCTTAAATAAAAATATATGTTGAGTATACTGTCATATTCCATACAGCCTTCTGCAAAAGAGTTTAATTCTGGGTTTGTATTGGTTGTAGAAGAAAGTGAAATAACTACAGCTTAACTAAAGCTGCTGCTGCTAGCACAGTCACCTACAGTCTTAGTAAGCTTTGGGATTCAGTCATCATCAGGAAACCCATTTTGGTGCTTTCCTGACTTTGATGGAGAAGTTTTACACAGTGGGAAGTTTTCCTAAAAGCGGTACCACGCAGGTGGCAATATCCATTGAGGATCTCAAACCCAGGAAAAACTGTTCTCTCTGTTACCTCCATTGAATTTGCATACAGTGTTATTGTTCCCACTTTACAGAAGAGGAAATAGAAAATAAAGACACTAAATTATGTGGGAGATGGAGAACTATTTACTGCTGATTTAGAAATGATCCCAATATTCAGCTGAAAAGCTTGAAACTCTGTCGCTGAAATATAATTTGTGTTTGCTAATGCCACCTGATCTCTAAATAATGAGGATCAGGGATATTTACCTACTTAATAGGAATATTATGAGACAAATCTAATTCATGAAAGGGTACTTAAAACTCCACTCTCTGATTTATATGCTTACATAAATTGCATTTACCTGTTCCAGTTGTGATCTACACACTGTGGCAAGCCAATGCAGACTTAAAATCTGCAGTTTTGAAAATGGCAAATATGCTTCCCCAGAGACAACATTCATCTGCTTCAGGTTCCTTAGCAAGTTTATCACCTTTAATAAGTAGAAAATTGTCATTTCATGACCCTGACTGAGTTCTAATGCTTTTCCAAAGAAGCATTTGGGTTGGATCTTTTCAGGTTTTGTTAATTTGTAATATGTCGCATTTTCTGACTATAAAATAACATGGCAACACATAGTTTCTACAAGCTGAATAACATTAATGATAACTCACTGAATTCTGGAAGACAAAATAAAATAGTTTACTTCTAAGATTGTTATTCTCTAACGTACATAGAAGAAGTCTAAGTACATTCAGATTATTCAAAACCAATTTGCTCAAGAATCAGAACCAAAAAGCTGAGTTAAAGTTTCTTTCCCTGGTGAAGCCACACCCTGCAGTGACTTAGAAAAGGTTTTGAAATGTATGGAAATGCTTTCACAGAGTCACTTTTTATAATGGAGAAAGGCTAAACCCACAAGGATTACATAATCTAAATGTAGGAAATATAGTAAATAAAGAACCCAAAAGAATGGTTTTGCCTACATGTCTTAACTATGTCACTACACTAAGCACAAACCATATTTTTTTTAGTATATCTTTACAATAGGAAGGAGAAGAATTCAATAAAATGAGACTAAGTTTCCCCACAAGCAGTAAATCATCATGGGATATCAAGAATCTGCTTATGATTCATATTTATGTTCTGGTCACTATTGCTTTCTATACACATCTTTGATTTTTGACCTTGCTAATTAGGCTGTGTGGAAATACCATCAAATGTTTGAGACAGATGTTAAACACCTGCGAAATCTACTATAAATTGATGTTTACAAGCTTGATTACATCTGCCTGACTGAACAGAAATCTTGCAAATACTGAAAAACATCACTAACGAAGGTATGCTTTATTATTATTTTTGGTTTCACTGGTGTAACAATTCAACAGTGGTGACTGTTTTCATTTTGCTTATTATTCTGCTACATAAAATCAATACAGACCAATAAAACTGCGTATATGTTGATGGTTAAAAAAAAAAAGTGGGCTTAAATTAAAACAAACCCTCCCTTGCTCTGGACTGACACCAGCTAAAGGATGACACAGAGGAATGGATGCACTGAAGGCATCTCTAGAGATCCTTTGAAGGGGGGGTAAGAGCAGGGTCTCAGTGTCCCTGTTACCCATGGGGGGGTTGCTCTTGTGTTTCCATTGACAAGTCAATTATTTGGGAGGGGAACAGCAATAAAGCCTTTGGGTGTTCAGTTATAAATTAGGACACTCAAGCTGACAGAGAGATTAGTTCAGTCTTTGAGGAAAGGAGAGGGCAGTCCTATAGCAATCCTGCTATCCATGGTTCTTCTTTCGCCTCTCAGTGGTGTTTTAAGACAGACATTATCCAACAGTGACGTGACAAAATTCTTGTCCTGACAAACCTGTCCTGCTCTGACAAATATGAGGAATTAAGGGAAATAAAAGATTTCCCCAATGTTTAAAGAAACACAAAAAAACCCTCCACAACCCGAGGAAAAAAATTAATATTAAACTGAAGAAAACCCTCCTGTGTTTAATTTTTCCACAAATCTCCTAAAAGTAAACTAAATATGCATTTAAAAAAATAATTCTTTATATATGTATTATGTATTCTATCTATTGTGTAGCAATTCCTGACCAACTACAGCCTTAAAAACAAGCAAAAAAAAAAAACCATAAAGGAGAGGATCATTTACCTAAACCCAGCAGTACACGCTCTAATATTTTATTAATGTTTAGAAACTCTTCTTTCCAGTAGCAAGTACAAGTGACTGGAGAAGCAAACTGGAGTTAGGGGAAGGAGGCTGTACTCTCAAATTTGCTTCAAGTCATTTCCCTCCCTCTTCTCCAATGTTCTCCTCTGTCACTGGAACTGGTGGCAGCAGCATTTCCTCCAGAAACACTCGGCAATCCCGAGCTGCACAGCGGAGCTGAGTGTCCGTGCTGCACACGGGAGGTGAATTTAGAGAAGTCACAATGTGTGGAAGACTGCCATTGTGCAAACTATTTGTGCAGCACTCTGATGACGAAAAGGATGTGCTGACATGCCCCCTTGAGTTCCAAGGAACATCGACAGACCGTACCAGTGTAAATCAGCCCAGTTCCAAAAACGCTGGTAAGCCACGCTCGGAAACTTCTATAAAGCACAGTCATTTTTTTCATTTTCACAGATTCAATGCACAGAAATAGCATCTCCTTCATTTTCCTGAGGTCTCTTTCTAAACTTTCTTTTTTCCCCCCGCACTTTTATGAAGTCCTACACAGTCTTTATAATCTGAGCACCATTTTTCACACTTAATTTTCATTCACGTGTTTAAAAATTTCATGTGTACTCAGTGACCCACAGCTTAGGAATTCACTGTGGTTTTAAAAAGAGACAGAAGGCAACAAAAGATAAAAAAAAAACCAAACAGTAATTAAGAGTTCACTGGAATTGAGTCTGGGGAATAAATACTTTGCTCAGCAATATAATGGGTAAGATTTTTAAGTAGCTGACACATGATCCAACATCTGATAGTCCCTTCTCCTGTGTTGTTGGCCTACTGGTGGCTTTATTAATAAACTTGGGAAGTAGGTGTAAACCCCATGCAGATCTGGCTGCCTGAACAGAATAAAAAATTAAATACATCCAGAGAGCCTTTATGCTTTTTATTTACATCTGTTTTCCATTCAGCTCCTTCCACAAAATAGACTATTCAATTTCTCTGATATTTAGGAACCAGATTCTGGAGAGTGTGACAACTTGATATCGTGCAAATATTGCATCATTAGGAGGAAATGTTCTGCTGAGGACAGTAGAAACTTCAGGACAAGCCATTTCCACTGAAATGGAAATCAATTTAGTGGAGATCACAGATGAATTGCTTTTTCTCCATCTAAATGCTGCAGTTTGAACCCACATTATCTTCAAAATTAAACTGATAGTAAACAGTTATTGAAAAAATGTTTATGAATATGAATTAGAAGGCACCCAGATTCGACAGACAGACATTTCATTTTCAGAAAGTTGAGCAAAAAAAGGTTGTGTTACAAAATTCAGGAGAATCAAAAAAAGACTAATTCTTCAATCCTCCAGCAATTTTCAATATTTTGTTGCATATTTAAACAGTATTGAAGTATTTTATCATTAATACTACTTTCATACAGTCTGGCTATTTTCAAAATCAGGCTTTTGCTTATATTATTCCGGAGTGAACTTTCAAGTGTTGCTAACACCAGGAAGGAAAACCAGATGTGAAAAATAGCTGGTTTTATTTCCTCCTTCACGTTTGTAGTTTGGTGCTGACAGAAGCACAACACTCTCTACCGAGCACAACCTCTGTTTCTGGCTAAAATGCAAATATCTGCTCTGTGACAAAGTTACTGCGAAGGTAGATTCCATTCATACAGAATTTATGTCTCTCATAAAAGAAAAATGCAAAATAAACCCCATATAACTTAATATTCATAACAAGAAACTTATCACCATGACATACTTGAGCTGGAGGACTTCAAAATGGTAGAATTGTGATAGCATTTTGATTATTCCACCCTTAGCTGTATTGTGTGTTCAAATCATTTGGGGTTTATATAATTATCTGTTTTGTAAAGAGGAACATTACAGATAATCTTTCACCTGCAAAGTAAAAGCAAATCAAATTAATATTATATTCTATTCTGTCTAGTGAATTTACCAGCACCTGCAGAAGTTTCAAAATACCTAAATTTTAATTTTTCTGGATCTTGCCTCAATCTTCATCAACACAGTCATTTTCCCACCCCCACTTACTGGAGTTTTATTTTGCTTTTTATTTTAATTCACGCAGTTCAGAGAAAAATAAAAGTTAAAGTTACTGTACCTTAACAAATGTACCTAAAGTGGCACTATTTTTGCATGCATGAAAGCTCAAAGCCTCAACAACTCCCATGAGCGATTACTCTTCTAACACTAATTAGATATTTGCTAATTAGTGTCTGATGTGTGAAATGAAAAACATTTTGAAGCTGAAATGGATAGGGTCTATAAAGATAGCAGCGCTCTCCCAATTCCCTTTTTTCTGTTATCATATTTCATAAATATTAATAAGATCACATGATACTACCCCTTCTATAAAATTATCTTTCTGAAAGAAGTCTATTGTTTGGTATAATAGGGCTGTGTCAATATTTTGCATTTGCTGTAAAGCACTCAATGGTGGGAAGTGTTTTCTCTCAATGTTAAAGAGATGTCACATTTTATGCATCATCTTTATGCTGCATTAACTGGTCCCTCTTTTTAATAGTTTATCTTTATTGCACTGAAACTAAGAATGCAACACAGGATTGAATGATTCTTTACATTTCTGAACAATCTTAGTGCATTTTTCTCATTTCAAATGTATCCCAAATAAAATATAAATGATGACATAGTTTGGTTGTTTTTTTTTTCCTTAAGCAGATACTGAGAACATCAAATTATTCTCTGTGATGGTAATTTCTAGGAAAGATTTTGGAATGTTAGAATAGTTAAAAGCTAATAGTGTCTTGAAAAGTAACTTCTCCATTCATACTAGAGGTATTTGAACAATATCCACCTGTGATCACGGGCACAGAAAAACAACAGAAAAGTGTTCCAAACAGCCAGAGTTACCAGTGTCATTTAATAACACACAGCTATTTATCTATCAAATATTAAGATCCAAGAACAAATTTCAAGGGTTGAAAATCCTTAAGGTGACACAGGTGAATAATTCCAGATGTGGAAGTTAATTCTGAACAGGAATACTGAGGTGCTGTTCTATTGTACCTGCTCACCTGTAAATACTGGTGGTATCACAAGTGATACTTAATCAAAGGATTGATACCAAAATTTCAAATGGTAGCTAAGCCTGAACTGACAAAGGTGACATTGAAACAAAATAACGACTGGATTGTCACCTTCCTCGGGCTGACATTTTGTGATTATAACAATACCAATCAAGATGATTAAAATGATAATAAAAGGCAAGTTCTAAGAAGAAGAATAAAACAGACACAGGCAAGATAATACATGGCAAGTGAAGCTACAATTTTGCATTTCACTTTTTTCAATGGAATTTCTTCCTTTCAGCTTGAAGTTAGGCAGCTCATCAGTCCCAAAGGTGTTTCTGAAATAGAAACCACCTTTCCTATCAACACTGTATGCTTTTCATTTTTCACATATTCAACGAAAGAATAAGTTCTTTAATATCTATTTATCCTGAGACAGTAATTTACACTTCACATTAGTCTGATACCTTTACCTAACTTAAAATAATTTAAGCATCACAATATTATTTGTGCTGATATCCAGGGGCAAATTCTGATTTCACTTAAATTTGTTTGCTTCCTTATGTAACAATAGCTGTGCCCTCTATCCTTAATCACTGTCCCCTCCTTAACAAACATTATGGGTTATCTTCTAGAACATACTGACACATTTTGCCTTTCATAACCCTAAAGATCCCTCTGGTAGCAGACAGTGATAGGGATACAGAAGATAACAATACAGTTCTCATTAAACCTGCATCCAAGTGGTCCATGGAGGTGGGAAGAAGCCCAAGATGGACAATGACTACTTTCCCTGTGATTACACTGATAAGCAACAACCAACTGAGACAGATGTATATGACATGATACAGTACATGCATATGTTGTTTGGGGGTTTTTTTGGTACATCAAGCTCAGGAGTTTCAGGGTTCCTATTATACACTCCCAACTTTGCCTTAGGAATCATTCTTCCCAGTCCATGGCAGAAGTGACAGCACTCATCAAAGGCAACCCCACTGTAAAGAGCACTGAAAGCTCTCCTTGCCTGATCAGAGCCCATTAGTTACTGCTCTTGTACAGTCAAGCCTTGTTTGGCTGGGGAACACAGGGTTTGCACTCTCAGCTGCCAATTAACATGAGCTGAAATGCTTGTAAATAATTAAACTTTACATTTCTGAGTTCTGTACATATTAATCTGGTCGTGCTCTGCTGATACTGTGAAGTAAAAAAAAAGTCAGCACGTGTTTATTTCTTTGATCTTTAAAATAAATGGCTGGTTAGAGCCAAACATCTCACAAATACAGTATTTATAGTGCATCTCCTAGGAAGAAAAAAGGCAAGAAAGTTTAGGTACTTGGGCAAATGTATAAATTGTTAGGAAAAAAAAGACTGAGTCACTCAACTTGAACAAGTTGCTGTGTTCAGGGAAGTACAACTGATACCAAGCACAGCTATAAATCCAGGTTTTCACTGCTCTGGATACAATGAGGATATTCCCAACAAAATAAAGAAACCAATTCTGCCTCAAGCACATCACTTCTAAAAATGAAATGAATCACTGGGCATTTAGTAATAGTGCAACATAACTGAAAAAGTCCATGCTAGCATATTTTTGATGAAAGTTTTGCCAATACTCTCAGAGTTCAGGGGGGTCACGCAGCTGCCTCGGTGAGAAGTCAAGCACGTGTGAAATCTGAGGTAAGCACAGGTTGCTATTTCTTGCAGAAATCATTATGGCCCTAAAAAAAAAAAATTGATCATTTGCTCATTGCTAAAATGTACCTGCTGCATCATCAATGGAGTGGCAGCAGGTGCTGGCCTGCAGCATTCCGTAAGAAACATTTTTCCTGGGGATGATCAAGGGACAAATCAGATTTTTCTTTAAGCTACTTTTACTTATGTAAAAATAGGAGAAGTCCTGGAAGGGCGGGAATGTATCTATTTTCAGAGGAGATGTAGTTCAAGCAACAAGCCCTCTTTTTTTTAATAGGTAACTTCAAAGAAAACCTACATCATTCATGGGTAGAATACTAATAATCTGCACCTTTGTATTCTTCTGTTTTACATCGGTCTTACAACCTGTTAAGGATATTTCATTAATATATTAAAAATATTTAATATTCAGTATCTAATTCTTTTAATTTCAACTGCTTTCTTGACACTCTTACTGCACAAATCTGTGGAATTGTAGTGTAGGGCTAATCAACCTCACTGTATGGCTTAAAACAAAATCCACTAATTCAAATGAATCTTTTATAAGACTGGTTTTGTGAGCCATCATCTCTCTGCTTAGGAAAAGGCTTGTCTAGTAACTCAGCAGCTCCCCACTTTCTGTGCTATTTCTGCCATTTCCTTGCAAAATACTAAATTAACTGAATCTCTAGAAAGGAAACTTCTTATGCTTCACTTGTCTATCAGGGAAGTTGTTCCTAAAGAACATAGAGAAAATCAGAGCAGAAAAAATGCCTTTCTTAAAATAAAAACAAATTTTTGAAGTGTTTCTGTTATGACTAAACATTTCTTCATTTAAATGTCTGGAGAAAGAGTAATAGCTTAAGTTTTAAGATAATGAAACTCACTTCCTATGAAAATGAAATGGCATTATATTGTGTAATAAATGATTGTTTCTGCATTTTCTCTCCCTTTCACTAACTGAAATTTGACATTCATTGACAAAGTTTAATTATTGAACTTTTTATCTAAATAAAAAATGGAGAAGAATTTGTCAGAAGACTGATTTTATACAGCTGTCAAAGAATAACAGCGGGTATTAAAAGTATTTAATAGCCTTGGATTCACATAGCTGCAGATCTTTCTACACCTTGGTGAAAAGCTTGAAAACCCAATTCCATTTCTGTGCTCTCCTAATGTTTCCTGGCACATGGAACCTGCTATTTGTTATAAAATGGATTTTGGTCTTTCACACAATTCCATTGTACGTTGGAACCGTTCAAGTTTCTACATTCTAATTTTTTTTTTCAAATATTTCCAAGTGCATGAGCTTTTATTCTGAGAATGAAAGTCTTTGCATGACTGAAACTTAATGAGCTGAACATTCTGCTTTAATGTTCTTCCTAATGGATCAAACAGAGAATGCGTTAAGGAACAAACAACAAACAAACAAAACAAAACAATCCAAAAGTTTGTGGTCAGGAAATTAAGCAAATATCTGTGCCCCTGTTTTGGCCACAGCTGTTTCTAAGCCTGGTCTCACACAGTTTAACTCTGTGGAGCTGAGACTGTCCTACCCTATCATACTCAGGGGGGTGTTTAATGAAGGGTCAGGGGTAGGAACTGTTCTGGAGAGAAAAAGAAATTGAATAAAAATCACACACATTCACAGAATCATAGAATGGTTTGGGTTGGAATGGACCTCAAAGATCACCTGGTTCTACCCTCCTGCCCTGGGCAGGGCTCCAAGCCCTGTCCAACCTGCCCTTGGACACCTCCAGGGGCAGCCACAGCTTCTCTGGGCAACCTGTGCCAGGGCCTCATCACCCCCACAGGGAGGAATTTCTTCCTAAAATCCAATTTAAATCTCTCCTCTTTTAGTTTTAAACCGTTGCTCCATATTTACATACATGAGTGTACAGAGCATAAAATTTATAATATTTCCATTCATTCATTAGATAATTATTGCTGTAAGGGGCCCAGGAGTTTTATTAAGTAGTCACTTTAGGTATTTATAAGATTGTTGATTTTCATATTTATTTGCTTTTTTTGTTGTTGTTGTTCCTTGGTTCTCCTTTTAATATACAGTAATATTTGCTAGATGATATTAATCTACTGTTGGAGATTGAACTCCTGGGGAGGAGGAGGGTATAGTAGTACAAGAAAGTCCTGTGCAACCCACTGCATAGATGTGCTGTCACAGTGCCCAGGCAATAGCACAGTTTTGTGCTTACCCAGCAACAGGAGACTGAAAGTTCAGCTGCACACCCCAATTACACATCTACCCACCCCAAGAAACTGGGACACTTGAATAATCCATAAAGTAAGAGCAGGACAGCTACTGCTAATGAACTGCTACCCTGTGGAACTCTTTGCCACATTATCACTGCAAAAAACCCACCTCAACTGAAATCCACTTGATAGGGAAACACCAAAAGGAAACAATAACAATCCCTGTAACATTACAAAGAACAAAAATGGTAAACTGTGTAAATCCTCATGCTACCACCAATAACTCTCTAAGGCTTAGATTTTTCCACTTACTAATTTACATATTTGTATTTTATATATAGACAAACATAAATTTGTTAAATATTCCAATGACACAGGGAAGCTTAACTGGCCACACTGAACTCCTAACCTGACAGTAAAATTCCTATGGTACTAAGTTGGAAAACAAAGATTGGCCCCTAAACCAGCAGTG
Organism: Chiroxiphia lanceolata; assembly: GCF_009829145.1. Classification (NCBI taxonomy): domain Eukaryota; kingdom Metazoa; phylum Chordata; class Aves; order Passeriformes; family Pipridae; genus Chiroxiphia; species Chiroxiphia lanceolata. Next base: position 5,489,223 of record NC_045651.1, read on the forward strand.
ATGACATGGCTGTAGATGCTGCTACAAATGGTGCAAAGCAGTTCTGCCAGCACTAGGATTATAAAATACAACTGTATTGACATACTGCTTCTCCTAACATGACTGATTTTCCTTTTGTAACTTCAATGTGATAGATTTTGAAAGAGCCACTGAGGTGATCAATAGCAATTTTTCATGGCATTTTTGCTATTTTCAAACTTATTTTTCCTTTACTGTTTTTACATTCAGTGCACCCAAAGGATTAACCTCGGTCTCCATTCAGAAATTATTTGAGTTTAAGAAAACAGATACATTCACTTTCCATCTCTTCAAAAATCTGTGAAAAATGCTCTCATCACGTTGTTATTATTCATTCTCTCATCAATGCTACCATCAGTATGAACAAGGGTAGACAGGAGCAATGGACAATCTTATGGGAACCAGACAGAAGAACTTGATGACCTGTTTAATGCCAGTCGAAGAGGCACTGGCAGTGTCTGTGTGGCACCAGGGTCCGTGGTACCCAAAAGCACAGGCCTCTGGCCACGCCAGCCTTGTCTGGGCTTGTAACTATTGTCTGATGGGTGTTACTTGTCCTCAGCTTTGTGTACTCGTGTGAAATAACCATAATTTTTAAGGAATCTGTAATGACAAGTGGTCAGTCTGGGCAGCATTCCACGGTTCTGACCCTTGTGTGACGCGGCAGCGCCGGCGCGGCTGCAGAGAGAGGGCACGGGGTGACTTGGGAACATCAGCACTGTGCAGGCACCAGGGGTCCAGGCCTGGGAGGGGCAAAGCTGTTCTGAAGGGTAGAAAACAGAGAAAAAGTCTCTGGCAAATGAGAGACTGCATATCCAGTAAATACAGACATCACACAGAGCTGCAGATCGTGGAGAAGAGGTGCAAAAACATGCCAGAAACTTAATGGGAGCCCCAAGTGCTCCTGAGGTGAGGAGGATGAAACATCCCCAGCATCATGCTGTTCCCAGCCAAAGAGAAAGATGAACTCCTTGCCAGCAGTGCCATACCCCTCCTGGAACATGAATGACACCAAAACTTCCCTCCTGGCCTGAAGTCTGCAGCCTGGGGACCCAGGGGCAGTGGGATTGTGGCATAACGTGAGAAAGGAAGGGATAGGTGCTGGGTAGTTAATGCAACAACTTTAAATGTATTTTTATTGACCTGTTTTATTTTATTTCTTTTATTGAGACTTTCTTCCCTCTCCCTTTTCTCTTTTTTCTGTAACAGCTGCATGTGGCCTGACAGTAATTTTTTGATTAGCCCACTATGATTTCAATTCCATTTACAGTAAATTCTTGACTGTACATATGGTTATGTTTCTTTTTTGCCCATAAATAAGACTTGGGTGATACAAATAAGGAGCTAACCTGCAGTTAAGATTAGGTCATGAGTTCCCCAGTGAAACTGTGAGTTTTAACAAAAGCTGAAGATCCAAATCATCTTATGCTGCTGTAAGACAAGGAGACAAAAGCGGAATGTATTCTTTTAATTATTCATGTTCAAAATCCATATAGATTTTGTTTTGAAAGCCTAACTGTGATTAAAGAACAGAAGGAAAACATATGTCTAAAGAAGCACTGTTAAAAAAATACTTTAGAAAAGTGTTTCATTGCATAAAAAAGACCCTCTTAACTTGAGGAGCTATTTAGCAAGATATTTGCGCACAACCAACAGGAAAAAATGCCTGAGTCACTCCAAATGAGTGCGAATTGGCAGGTCTGCAGAGCTCAGCACTGTCTCTGTTGCCAAGTGTCATGCTTCATACAGAAGACTCACGCATCAGGTGTCCATGTCACACTTTTATTTCACTCTGCATAAATCTCACACAGAGAAATCTTGACAAGGTTTGTTTTATGCCAACACAGTACTCCATAAGCATTTCTCTGATGGGAACTGGGAAGACCAAGAGCTGGCAGCTAGATCAGCTTAGGTGAAGTTTTGATTCCTACATCAGATGCAGAAGTTATCCAGCGAGCTGGTGTGCCAGTCAGTGCTGGAGCCTCAGCCCTTCCCCAGGAGCATGTGTGGGATGTCCTCAGAGCCTCCCAACCCCAGCAGTCACGGCCATGCTCTGCTGCACCAGCAAATCTAATACACAGTGACCTTGGTTATACTCCTGCTTTTAGGCTCTGGAGAAAACGTCTTTGTTTTTGTCAAATGAATGATATAATGAAACCTGTCATGTGGCAAACCACATTCAAACAGATTTTAGTGTGTCATGTAACTAGTATTTTATGTTTTATTCTGTTTAGTGGTTTGAGTTCACTCTTTTATACAACACTCACATGTTTTGTTTAATTCTGTCCATATTTCATTCTATTTTGTCACATCTGATTAACCTCTATTTGAAACTCTTACTTTGCATTAGCACGCTGGCTCTATTCCTATCTGTGTTGAGCTACGTGGATAAATCATGTGCTTGGAGCAGTGCCTCAGTAATCAAATTGTCTGCTGAGAGTGCAGTTCCATGCTGTAATTTTTGCTGGTGCTGAACCCAGTGTAAACAGATCCTACCCTCCTCCTCTCGCACCCACTCATCCCTGCCCGGCCTGCCAGCTCTCCCCCACTCAGCTCACAACTGCAAACACAGGAGCTGAGCACCTGACTTGGAGTAACTGCTCCATTCTGAAAAAAAACCCAACAGAACAAACAAAACAAAATCCCCTCCTCCCAAAAAAAACCCCGAAACAAACAAAAAACCCCCCCTTAAAACAAAACCAAACCAAACCACAAAGAAACTCCAAATTGAGTGTTAATTTGTAAACTGATGGGGAAACTTCACCTGTGAAATTCCACCTACACAACTCCAGGAACTTTAAGGGGGGCAGGAAGGAGAAGGGAGGCAGGATCTAGGCAGGGGGTCTTACACCAGCATTGCTGGAACTGATCTTTGTGCAGACTTCTGCCTGGAAGGTAAGAAGGTGATGGGGACAACAGGCACCTTAGAAGGGAAAGGTCATGATCCTCTGCCTTTCCCAAAGAAGATAATTTGCTAAAGATTTTTTCCTCTATAGAGACACAATTTCAATTTTGAGCTTGGTTGCATTTGTATACTTTACTCAGTGCATATCAAGACATCCATCCACTATTTTGCACTGTCCTTGAAGAAAATATGGGTATACACTCTGCAGATTATGGAATCTTGGCAGATTTCCACAACAATTTTGCATTTTGATCACTTTTTTTTTTCCCCTCAATGTATTGTCCATGAATGTCACCCATTTATTTTTAAAATATCTTTTAGATATATAAGCCACATAGGGAAGAAATCCATCCTAAGAATTACTGGAAGCTAACAACTCCACAGCCATCTACGAGAATGGCTCTTCCATTTATAAAATCCCTGCAGAACCTACCGAGTGATTCAGACCACAGAGCTCAGCTGACACCTGCTTTACAAGGCTCAGGAACCCTCTGCATTAGGCACCTCCAGGTCTTTTCCTTTCATGTGATACTGGTTCTCCCTTTGCATTTGCTGCCACCCTTGATCCTCCCCGTGCTCTGATGCCACACACAGTTTGGCTGCTGGCTCACCGGGAACAGCTCTTGTACTCAGATGTGCCCTGCCATCGTTTCATCCAGAGAAGGAGGTTTCATCCTGGGAGCAGCAGTTTTCAAAAAGAACAACATTTAGCAGGAAAAGAAAAATCACTGCTCCTTCTGGTATTTTATGAAAATTCCCTGGAAGAGTATATGGGGTAAGCAACTTATGCACAATGCCTCCTTAAGCACGGGATTCTCCTTGGAAATTTTGTTCTGCAACAGGTGGGATGTTAAATCTGCCTATGACACTTATCTCCTCCACTTGCACATTTATTTCCTTATCTTTTCAACCTACTCCTTTAAAATACTTTACAACACCCCTGATTCTTGGAACAACTCAGGCAGTGAACTTATTTTCCTGATAAAAATGACATGCAATATCGCACACTCGAAACTTTACTAACTGAGCCACGGTGAGTTAACTTAATTAGAGAGGAAAAAGATTTTCTACATTAAGAATAATAATACCCTTTTAGTAACCATTTCTAGAGTTAATTTTCAGCATTCATTCTATTTTGTATGACAGTGGAAAGCTGGAAGAAGAATCATTGATACATTACTGTGGTTACATTTACCATGTGTGGCAAAACGTTCTTAGATAACACCTCTATTTGTCTGTGACACAGCAGGGAGTAAATGAAAATGTTTATTCTGACCCCTCAGCAGAAAGAACTCCCTTAATCCACTCACTGATGAGATAACACTGTAGGATTACAATAATCAACTTGCAGTTATGTCCTCTATTAGGGCACTAAAGATACAGAATTTCATATCCACGGGGAAATGATTCTTCGCTTACATAACACTGACAGGCTTTCACCCTTTGAGATCACATTTTTAACCCCATGCTGAGCCCTCAAACTGCTTCTGTATCAAGTGGCTAATACTAAGCTAAATACTACAATTCTAAAAAGCCTGAAACTAAAGGAAAAATTGTTTGCAATGCCCACTCTTGATTTAAGTAATGGAATGATAAAGAGACAGATGTTAACAATATACTTAAGCTTCTAAGCATCCTCATAGGGGTAGAGTTACAATGAACTGCTTGTGAAGGGCTCTTATTTAAATGTGGATACAAATCTCAATCGCTTCCTGCCCTAACAAATTTAAAAATTGTTAATACTGTGGGTAAAGGGATAGCCCCGTGGATTTCACCACTGCTCCTCATGACCACTGCCTAATGTCATGCAGGAATTCTCCATTTGCCACAGAATTACTGAGTTTTGTCAAAATTCAAACAGTGAAACGTGGGGAGGAGGGGAGGGAAAAGGAGAGAACTCAGATAATTCATTCCAACCAGGATTTTTTCCATACGCTTTTCTAAAGGAAATTTTAAGTGTCAAAAAATACATATCTTGTGCTCATTATTAAATGCTAAATACCACAGTGTTTTGAGCTGCCTTGTGGCCATTGTAAAGAAAACAGGTGTTCTGATAGATTATAAAGTGTGAGTCAGAGGATGTGCAGAACAGAATTTTAATGAGGCTGCGAGCACACGAGTCTGACTAGCCTTTTGAACATGATGCTAAAACACTGAAAGTAGTCTTAAAAGAGACAAAAAGCAGGAACACAACTAAAAAATCCTCATTAATGTACACCGAGTGAATGTGGTGCAGAAAGTCATTAAGTCAGGCTTTGTCAGGCGTCGGCGGGGCCGGTGACCGCGAGGGCTGCGGGAGAGGAGCGAGATGCTCCGGACAAGCCCTCGGAGGTGGGGTTGGCTGGTTCAAAGGGGTATTCATCATCTTTTGCCTTTGGTCCGCCTGACTCCTGCTGCTAAAACATGCAAATCTCCTAATGATTTGCTCTGCTTTGTGAAGGTCCAGCCTGACGTTACAGTAACAACAGCAGAAAAATCTCCGCTGAGCACCTAATCCAGCCCCCCGTTTCCATCTTCTCCGGTGTGAGCAGCAGATGGCACAGAGCCTCTGTGTGGGCTTGCTGACGTGTGCTCAGAGACCTTCCCAAAACACGAGCTAAAAGCATCCTTATCACATCAGAGAACCACTCAAATCGCTCCGATCATGACATTCACACACAGCCTCTCCAACGGCTTTAAAAGATTATAAACAAAGACATTCTGTGATTGACATTTAGGAATAAAGTACTTTGAAAAAAAAAAAAAAAATAATTCTCGCAAGCCCAGCATCTCAGGAAAGTTTTCTCTGACTGATAATAAAATTGCTGGCTGAAAACCAAACATGGACATTACTGTAAGGACTGGATATTGAGGGGGTGAATGTAGAGAAGTGAGAGTGGTCTCCCAAACTGACACCACACCAATCGCCCTTTAGTTTCACTCACGTGATTAAACCAAAGGAAAGGAGAGAGGAAAAAAAATCCCATCTCTGTACACGGCATAAATGAGCACTTGCACGTGTAATCAGTTTTGTGTCAGAGTTTGTTTTGATATCTGTGAGCTTGAAGTTAAGCATAAATGTAAATACAGGAGTGAACCTTTAGTTAAGAGGACTGCATTAGATACAAATCCGTGTGCAAAACATACAGAAAAAATATTTTATGCAAAAACATGACATTTGGTTTATATGCATTAACTATTTCAGTATAATTCCATTCGACTCTTAATGATTCACACACTTTATTAAGGTTATTCTCTTCCTACAAATTTCTGTCAAGCACATGCTATCAGTATCAGCACTGTGTTTCTGCAGCAAGCTAGTCCATGCTTTGTGAAGCACACAAGTTGTTAAGTGTATGCATTTTTTGCCTCCCACACACTCTTGGACATATGCTGTTTACTTTTTAAACTCCAAAAAGTGAGCATAGAAAATTACTTCTACACAGAGGATTTCTTTAGCTCAGCCTTAGAAGCAACATCCACTTGGGTTTCTGGCGTTGGAAGCTGATGAGGAATGACAGAGCATTTACAGCAGAGGGAGGGAGCTGTTCCTTCCTGCAAGGGCTACCTTAAAAATATCAGGTAGAGAAGGCAGAACAGGGAACAGAGCAGCAGATTCCCTTCATAAAGTTCATTGTAACACCAATGGACAATCCCTTCTGACAACACCAGATACATGATTTCTAAAAGAGAACGAGGATCTACAGTCTTGAATACAAATGCAGAACAGTCTGATCAACCTGGCTGTACTAGTTTTGAGTCAGGAGGGACAAGGTTTTAACTACTTCCCTGAAGCAGAGAAGGGAAAATGGCCCAACAACAGGGATAGCCCAGAAAAGGTATGAAAAGGCCAGCTGAGAACTAGCAGGAAGTCTGAATAAGAGACACCCTTGGGAAAGCCAGGCTGCTGCCAGTGTTACTGGCTTGGCACCTTCAAGGGACCTAGAAAGTGTAAAAATCCAGAATGCCAGGACAAGGCTGGAAACCCAAAATGTCAGAAGTTGCTTGAAAAGTGTGGTCACATTATTTGGGGGGGGGGGGACGACGACTGTGCTCTTCTGATGCCCTGGTGGACATATGAATGTATAAAAGGTTATGTGGGCAGTGTATTTGTATGTACATGGGAACATATATCCTATGCATGTGGGAATATATATCCCATGGATATATAAATGAAAGAATCAGCTTCCACACAAAATATCCTCTGGCAGGGATAAACCTGGAGTGGATCTCTCAACAGCAGAACTCATAAAACACAGGGCAGGTGCATAGAGAATACCCCTAGGAGTGCTTTAATCCTTTCATTAAGTCTTTAACCTTCATACTGTATAATTTGTGTTGTTTTAGGGCTGAGTTCTTTTAGTTCTGTTGTTCTTCTGGATGGATTTACACATTTTTAGAACAATACCAAATTAAATTTCTCCATATTTAGACAATCTTATAAAAACTTTAGGGCTATTTCCTGTTCACTTCCATTCTTCTCCCTGCTATTGTAGCTTTAAAAATTAGGTGGAACTAAACTTGGGAAAACCTACTTAAGGAAACCAGGGAGTTCAAAAATTGTATTAAAGAAAGGGAACAAGCAATTGAAAGAGAAAGTATGTTGAAATTCCAGTTTGCATCTCTATGAGCAGAAAAAGGATCTACAACTAAAATGTGTGTACCAATGCCTTATAAGTACAAATTTAATGAAACTACCCCGACTTGCACTGAAGTACCGGCCCACACAGAAAATGCCTGTATTATTATAGCTCAAAGCATACATGTAGGTGGTGGGAAAGGTGACGAGTTTCATTTTCCTTGGCCATATACTCCGGTCTTTCTTTAAAAGAAAAAAAAAAACTCCACCATAAGAAACTGGAAAAATCAGAGCAGATCAGGATGAATGCCTTTAAATTATTCCACACACCCACCTCTCCCAATCACAATAATTCACGATGCAGAAAACCCGTGACCTGAACACAGTTTCTGCACTAAAAATGCAATTTATGTGACTTACTTGCAATGTTTGTGAACAATACAACACATGCAGTGGGTACATCTGTATCACAAGCATTCAATCTATGACCTGCCAAGCACCTTTAGCTAATTATTTGGCACTCCTGATTTCCCCCTTCAGTGAACTGGAGATCACTGGTGCCAAGGATATTCATTCAGCCATGAACACAAGATCATGTTCTAGCACTTTCAGAATTTTTCTCTTATGAAGCTTTTTAATGTATAATTAGGGATTTCTATACCAAGTGGATACTCGTTAGCTCTTTATAATCTAGTGCAAAACATATGTTCTAAAAAGACATTAAAGAATAGCTTGAATGGGTATTTTGGTTCCTATCCAGATATTCCTGTGGATACTGGACATTTTCAAGGCATTTATTTACATGCACCCAGCCAGGAAATATGTTTCTTTGATGAAAATAAAAGGAGCTTCATAGATATCTTTGTATCACTGGCTTAATTTCCACTAGGATTTTTATTTCAATTTGTAAAAATTAATTACAAAAATTGATATTTTACAAGCTAGAAGGATAAATGGCTCTGCTTCCAAACCTGTTCCACCAAACTCCCCATTCTCTCAAAATCTCTATTAGTATAATCCAGCTGAACTGTTAAGAATAGATATTGCTGTTTCAATTATCAACAGATGGCTTTCATGTATACTTTTTTTCAGTCTCACAATCAAATGAAACCTGCATTAACAACAACTTCTTCCACGTTTCTTTTTTTCAGTCCAGGTGAATCAAAGGAAAGGAAGCCTTTTTCCAGCTTAATGGAACATGTGTTGATTGTGTTTTTACTGACTTCAGCAACAGAAGTTTTCAGGAGTAATGCCCAGGCTCAGCACATGTAAACACTGAAGTTTTCACCTTAGTGTGCTACAGGTACTGTTTAAGTTACATTTTTAAAATAACTCTATTGTAAACGTTGCATATTTATCACTTGCCTACAGAGAGAAGGAAGGAGTTTGACAGTGTTGCCAAAGAAATGTCAGTAAATAAAAACCAAGTGCCTAAATTTTCAGTCGGAGAACAATAACCCTTCTAATTATTGCACATAAACTACTGCTTTTGTATAGTAAACACCCAATAATCAGTTAACCCTTTACGTTTGAGAACAAAGCCTTTACAATATTTAAATGACAATACAAGTGTAATGGCCCTTTAAAATCAAAATGCAGGAGGTTTAATGCTTTACACCCTGCCAAATCCTTAATTCAGTTCAAAATGCTCAGGTCTTCAAGGAAATAATCTTAATGTCCTCCATTGCACGTAAAAGCATAACCAGAGCAAAAGGACCATATACATTTTTATTTTCTTTTTTAAAGTTCATTGCTTGGCAATAACCAGTGCATGAGCATGTCCATAAATCAACAGCTTCAAAGACTCAATCCAGGCAACTAACTAAAGAGAAATGTTTAATTGTCCCAAAGGAATCTTTAGCTTTTCTTGCCTTGCTCACAGCGATAAAACTGAAAATGGCACGGGGACACTCCTTATTTCCAATAACAAATTTATCAGATGTGGCCTTGTAAAAACCAGCATGCCCCAAGGAGGGAGTCGAGTTTACAACTGACATCAGACTGTATTGTCTTTCCTCCATCCACATAAAATAAGTTCCTGCCCTCTGGGTCCCAGAGCTCCAGGTGGGAGCTGTACAGCTCAGCTGGGAAATGAGAACGCCATAAATCTCCCCTTGGGCCACAGAGAGGCCCAGCACAGCATCACCTGGCCATGCAGGGCATTTTGTCTGGGTTTCAGGGACTTAGAAAAAGAAGTAGGGGCACCAGTCTCATTGACACCGGTGTAATAAAGCCAACAGACTAGAATGCAGAGTTCCCTATTCCAGTCACTGCTGCACTAAATGGTCCACCAAAAAGTTTGTCTTTAAAAGAAGGAAAACATGAAGATGTAAAAAAATCCCTCACATTTTTTTTTTCAGATGTTACATTAACAAGAACAAATAACATCCAGATGATTTCCATGTTTGAAGCCCAGCCAAAACTGGTGCTGTAACACAGCCTGTTGGATGTATTCATTTTTGTCTTCTAAGCATCATTCCAGTGGCACAAATGATATTTCCCACATGCCCTCAGTCTGCAAAAATGATGATGAAAGCTTCATAAATTACTGATGCATTGCTTAGACATACTTCATAAAATCAATAAATTCTTCATGAAGCAATGGAATGACGTGAAAGCTTCCAATAGAGACTGTACATAGGTTTTCCTTGGGTAGTTGCTGAAAAGAAAAGGCCCTTTAGAATTGAGATTAAGATGAACCAGCTTCTCAATTTGACAGAGCACTCACACAGCAATGAAATTAGAACAACTTCATTATTGTCCAGCACTCTAAAAAAGAAGTGTGCACAAAACACTAATAAAGGCTACACTGCAAGAATGTAAAAAAAAGAGGAGAACCAAGACTGCAATGGGTAATGACAGGGCTTGGCTGTGAATGCTGGTATGCAGCAGCAGAGACTGCTGTGAACAATATCTAGTAAAAATAGGCCTCTCTTTACCTTCTGTCCTCTCTCCTGTTGCATGTTGCGTATTTAGCGACAACTTCAAGCTCTCACTTGGGTTACAAAAACTCCACAAGGTTTGTAAAGCATATACTAGCATGTGTTCTACTCTATTTCCATTAAATGTACAATTTTTCAGCCCTAGAAAACTCAGAAAAGCAGCACAGGAGAACAAACTCAGAGAGATACACATTTAATAAGCACTAAAATATTTCTCAAATTATTTAAAGAAAGATGAGCTCTGCCTTCTCTCAATGGATGCTAGCATTTAAGAAGTTCATATTTTCTTCTCTCTTTCTAAATGTCAGATGTTTCCTGCTTCATATTTTCACATCTAAATATGCAGGACAAACCTAAACCTGCTGCTTAGCTAATCCTGCAGTGCTAATGCACACAAATAGGCTGAAAGCAGTGCACTGCTCTTCCGTAGTGGGTTTAGAAACAACACACCTTTTTCAAATAAAAGAAAGTCATACACCAAGCTTTTCTTATCACAGAATCAACTAGGTTGGAAAAGACCTCTGAGATCATCGTCCAGCCTATGACCCAACACTACCTTGTCAACTAGAACATGACACATCCAGTCTCTTCTTAAACACCTTCAGGGACAGTGACTCCACCACCTCCCTGGGCAGCCCATTCCAATGCCCAATCACTCTTTCTGTGTCGAACTTCATCCTAATATCCAACCTAAACCTCCCCTGGTGCAGCCTGAGATTGTGCCTTCCTGTCCTACTGCTGGTTCCTGGGAGAAGAGACTGACTCCCACCTGGCTACAACCTCCTGTCAGGGAGTTGTAGAGAGTGAGGAGGTCTCCCCTGAGCCTCCTCTTCTCCAGGCTGAACAGCCCCAGCTCCCTCAGCCTGCACTTGTGCTCCAGTCCCTTCCCCAGCCTCACTGCCCTTCTCTGGACCTGCTCCAGCACCTCAATATCCTTCCCGAGCTGAGGGGCCCAGAACTGGACACAGCACTCCAGGGGTGGCCTCACCAGTGCCGAGTACAGGGGAAGAATCACTTGGGAATGAAGCAGCAGCCAAGGTAGCTCTACCCAAATACCCATTAACCATGTCATAAAAGCTGATGTTGCTCAGCTTTAGCACTGCCCAGGGCAGATGGTCATGCACCAATGACGGCAGCTGAGACCCCCCACTCTGCACATGCTGAGAGAATCCTTGGGGATAACGGGACCCAGAGAGTGGAGACAGAGACACTGAGCCAGCAAGGTGTATCAGCACAGGCTTAACTTGCAGAGTGTACAGGGGACTACAAAGGGTCTGCAGAGATGTTTGAATAAACTGTCTGGTTAATAGCTTTGCCAGACTCGAGGCCTGATTATGAAAGCACCTGGCAACCCTACTGCAAACAAGACTTGTATGCGACTGCCCTCAGTGGAGCTCAGCAAGTCAGCTGAAGAATGCAAATGCTCTCAGAGTGAGGGCCTCAGTTGTTTGTCACAGTCCTTCCCTTGCTACTTGCTTACATTAGGATCAGTCAGGAAACCTTAAAAAACAAACAGAAACCTGGTGCTTTGTTTCCAAAAGTATCATCATATACAAAGGGCCATCTCTTGTGCTACAGCTGCCTTATAGCCATGACAGGCTCTATTATTTTATTTAGCTGCAATTATTGCCATCATTCCTGCAATGCCATAAATAGGCCTGGCACTTAAAATATTAGTTTCTTTCTCAGGTTTCTTGGATGCACATTTGCAATATTGAGCTGTTTATGGCTACTAGAGTCTATAAATTCCTCTGTCATTTCTAGGAACCATTTCTCTTAACTACATATCCAAATGTACCTTCAAATGTACAGATCCACATTGGAGAATTTAATTCCTTACAATATGCACTGGGTAGCAGAGACTGTTTAGAATACGAGGGAGATCATATTTGTAAACCCACCCATAAGCTTGAGAAAAATGTACATTTTAAAAGACTACTAGAATGGATGTACTTTACATTGTGGGACTGAAGAATAAATGTGTTGAGGAAGCTGAGATGCTTATGATTAAAAATAAAAATAAAAAAAGGTTGTTTGAAAGTTTGCAGACCGGAAAGAAGCATTAAACCCAACACTCTTCATAAATTACTGTGCAAGTTTTGGCTGGCATAGAGTTAATTTTCTTAACGGTATGGTATAGGCTGTGTTTGGGATTTGTGCTGGAAATGGTTTAATAACACATGGATACTTTAGTTGTTTGCTGAGCAGTGCTTGCACAGAGCCAAGGTCTTTCCTGGACACCACCCCACCCCAGCAGTGAGGAGGCTGAGGATGCACAAGGAGCTGGGAGGAGACACAGCTGGGTCAGACCCCAGGGATATCCCACATGTATGGAATCATGCTCAGTGTATAAAGTAGGGACGTTCACAGTGATGACATTTGTCTTCCCAAGTCACCAATGTGTGATGGGGCTCTGCTGTCCTGGGGATGGGAATCAGGGAAAGAATTCCTTGTTTTGCTTTGCTTATGCACAGGTTTTGCTTTCACCATGAAATTGCTTGTATCTCAAACCACAAGTTTTCTCACTTTTACCCTTTCTCTCCTCTCACCCATTCCACTGGTGGGTAGTGAGCTGTGTGAGGTTTAGCTGCCAACCATAACGGTCCTTTTTGGTGCCCAATGTGGGGTTTGGAGGGTTCGAGATAAGGACAGATTTGACTGGAATGTGCCAGGTGCAATTCATAGGAGTCATTGCAGTCAGGCCATTAATCAGCAGGTTCCTGTGCCTGCCATGGGGCTCGCTGGCCTGACTCTCTGTTAGAGTCCAGTGCCTGTCAGTGGCTGGTTTTGCTCTCCCTGCAGAGCTGTGCCATTTATCACCTCCCTCTGCTGTGCCTGGGGACACTTTGATAGCAGCCACAGCCACTCACCTGGGCTGGCATGTGGCCAGGGCATCACTGCTGTGTCTGTGCTGCTCTACAGGACAGGCTGGAACTCCAGTCTGAACTTGAAGAGAAGGGACTGAGACCTTGGGCGAGTCCATGTGGGAGTGGGACCCTGTCCATGAACAGGCCCACACCAGAGCAGGTACATCTCAAAGCATCTGGGGTATGCCTGTGGAGCAGCAGGTATATCCCTGAAGGGATTCTGGCCCAAAGCTAAGTCCACACTGGAGAATGTACACTTCAAAGCATCTGTGTCTGTGCACAAGCTTGTGCTGGAGCACCTCAAATCCCGTGGCCATGGATAAACCCCTGACAGAGCAGGTACATCCCTGGAGGGACTGCAGCCAGGCCATGCTGGGGAAAGTTCACTTCTGAAGGGATTGTGGCTGTGGGCAAGGCTGTGCTGGAGCAGATCTATCTCCGAAGGCACAGTAGCCCAAGGATAAGGCCAAGCTGGAAAAGGTGCACCTCAAACCCCACTGTGGCTCTGGATTAGGTCTGTGCCACAGCAGTACTCTGCATTTATAGAAATATTTAGAGTTCGTTATTTCTGAACTACCTCTTTCACGAGTAAATTAATACAACATTCCAACACTACAAACAAAACTCATGTGCAGAACATATGCTTGGATTATCAAAGTTACTCAGGAGAGAGACAAATTACATTTTTTAATTATTGTTGGCACGCTAAAACTAGAGAAGCCTTCTGCAGCTTCCTTTGATAAATATCTTGAGTTGACAGAAAGATCAAGGTCAAAATGTGGTCATCACATCTTAATGAGGACTTTGCTTGCAGAGGAACCCCATATGAACTGATCCCTGAGTGCAGCCACTTATTACAAACATTTTTCTCTAATAAGAAGGAAATCTGGAGTTCAAATACCTGTACAACCATAACAAGGATTGGTATTAGTCTCCAGCAAAAGGAGATTAGAAACAGATTTAGTGAAGGAATAAGGCAGCTTTTATCAAGTGATTTTTCACCAACCTTAATGACAAACACTGATGAGCCATAAGTTTGGTGTCAGCAAAGACTCAGGTCTGAGAAAGAAAGAAAGGAGGGAAAGAGCTCAGTCAGACTCATGAGTCTCCCATAATACCAGTGGTACAAGGCCTTGACAACATCTTGGATCCTTTAAAAGAAATGACTCCTGTGAAATCCCATGGTGTATCTACATAGCCCATGCACTGTCCATACGTAGCAGGCAACACCTATTCATGGTACAGTCACTATAAACAAGGACCTCTTAATAGTTCTCAAGCTACACATTGCAAAAAAATTGACTTCATCACCCTTCCAGGGAAAATACCCTGCCCAGAGGGGAGTCAGGGCAGCAGGGACAGATGACTCCCTTAGCCAGTGACATTAGTGAAAGACTTTCCGACTGAACAAGAGACTGTGTTCCATGGATTATTAGGGTTAACAGTCTATTTTATTGCTTTGTTTTGCAGAAGTAGCTCTATAGGTTTTCTAATAGTCATGTGCCCTAAGTACTTACAAATTTTACAGCCTTATGGGTGTGCAATGTGCCCCTGGAGCCACCCAGGGGAACCTGTTCAGTAAAGGTGCACAGAACATGCTGATAGCAAAGCCAGCATCATTCTGTAGCAACTTACACTATATAAAAACACATGCTAAAAAAGAAATCTTAACACATACTTAGAAAAATCCTGGCCAGTTCTACTGGGTGTAAGATACCAGGAAACACATCAGAGCTCCATGATCCTGTGCCACAGAAAGACCTGATGCTGCCCAATGTGAAGTTTGGGGACATCCCAAATGATTAGTTTTCTGTGTCATTTTGAGGTGGTCATATCCCCTCTTAAGAAAACACACAGCATAATTCCATGCAGACAGAAAAAAATGAGGCAGTCTACTTCCTTGAAGGCTTCAGTGCATCCCATCCCATGCAACACAGAATTCACTAGCTTGTTTTGGGTTAGAGACTAAAAAGGACAGGCAACAAGATCATCTTGAACTGTTTGATAGGTTTTTTTTCCTTCTGAAAGCCACAAATTGTGAGCATCTATCAAGCCCTCCTTTCTAATTTAATTGGGTTGTAGTTTACACTCACAACAAACAATAAAATTAGACTAATGAGTTTCGATCACAGGACTCTAGCAAAGAGTTTAATTCATAAAGGCAATTAAAGTCACCACCTTACTGTCCTTTCCTTGTTCTTGGTACTGTACTAGAAATATTAACACTAGTGATCTTATAGTATAAGAAACTTCTTTAGAGATGAGCAGCAACATTCCTACCTGAAAGCAGTATCAGGCTTCACTGCACTGAAATGAAGTGAGCAAAGCTCAATCCTGACTTCTTTTACTTATACCATTTTTTTAAAGATCCAGTAATACCTGTTGAAAGGGCTTCTAGTGACTTGCTATGTTTTAATAGCATTTTAATGGTATTAATAATTAAGTAGTGTTTTTAAATGCAATAAACCCCACATACATCTTCTGACTGAATGATTAAACAGGTCCAAGCCCAAATTCAAACGGATTTAGCTTGGCATTCATTATTTTACTTAATTTAGAATCAAGAGCATGTATAACATTCAAAATGCTAATTAGCAATGTGAAAATAAAATCTTAAAATGGTTTCAAAGAGTAACTTTTGCACGATTTCTGAATTAACCTAAGCCAATCGCTTCTTCCTCTGAAGAATTAAACAAAAATTCAATTAGACAAAACCATTAAACTGGCAGCTTTAAGAGTAACTCTTCTTTTTGCATTTGAATATAAACACTTATCTTAATACCAAGCCAGGCACCGTTAAAGTCCCTTGTATTCAAGAGAATCCTTGACTCCTGTTATAGGAAGCAATTTTGATATCAGGAAATCAGTTGCTTGATTATTTTTTGTTTATTTACTTATTTTTCAAACTAAATTAGTGTTTGCCAAAACACTTCAGAACAGAAAACAGCTTTATTATGAAATTACAGCTAGTTGGTTCAGACTTCTTACAATCCCCAGTTCATGTAAAATGTCAGGTTTACATACTTAGAAGTAATCTGAGCAACCAGCAGCAGGAGAACCTGGATCCACGTTTATTTCCATGGGATCAGTAAAGGACTTTTCCAAATAAAACACTTGCAAAAACTGCATTCAAATGAGGACTGAGAAACACTGAGTGCCCCTGTTATTCTGGGATCTCCGAAGGGAAACCTTCTCCTGTGCTTTCACCAAGCATTGCTCACACTTCATATTGCTGTATATATATACATATATATATATACATATATATATATACACACTATATATATGATAGCTGGACTGGAAAAATTACCTGAAATCTGATGGTGTGTGTGAAGGTGAGAGGAATTACAAGCACCGTTCTGCTTTACATGTCAATAAGAACACCAGCTAATTAGTACATTAGTGGTTGCTTCAATTGCTATTTGTGTTCATCAGAGTATTTTCTTAGGACCAAGCAACATGTAACCCAGTCACTTTACAAAGGACAGAAAAGGCTGCCCCTTCTTTGCTACAGGATACTCCCTCCAGAAGAATACCCAACATTTGCTCCTCTCTGATCTCCTGTTCTGAGAAAGACCACAGGTTTATATAAGAGGGAAAGTTTATATCAGAGAGAAATCCTGAAAAGTAGCAGCACTAAGAGGCCAAGGGAAGGCCAGAAGGAAGCCAAGCTAATGAGGGCAGGGAAGGAGCCAGCTAGAACTAACAATTAGTTAGATGGGGCAGACAAAGCCCCATCAAAATCCCCAAACCACTCCTTCAGTGGCAGAAGCTCCCTGTGTTGGCTGCCTTTTCAGCTGCTCCAGGCAAAAGGGTTTCCTCTTGCTGCATGAGAAAGGGAAGCAGGAATGTGTCACACTGGCCTGGCAATTCCTCCTTCTAGGAAGAATCTTTGCACGTGAACAGCTAATTAACACCACGAGCTTATTTCCCCCTCAGGCAAGGGAAGGCAGCACGTTGTGGGTGAGGCTGCTCAGTGCCCTTCTCCCCCACCTGCACATGCAGCTCTGGAACAGGACCTGTGGTGCCAATCACCAGCTTCATGAAGAAAAGTAAAATAGTTCTGCGGCTCCATTTCTCTGCCTGACACGTGTGGTCACTGCATTTCCCTGCATAAGCAACGATTTATTTTTCTCACTCTTGTGTTGCTTTGTGTTCCAGTGTTTTGCTTTTCGATAAGCTACATTCTAACTTTGTTGCAACAGGTTAATTATATTCTATTTTAATAAGCATCTTGGTTTAACCTCTGCTTGTGTGAGATTAAACTCTCAACCTCACCTTCACATTTTTTTTTTTAACAGGGAAATAGCAGACTTCTCATGGTAGTCATGAATTTTGCTTAACCTCTGTGATAGTTTTTCCAATACATCTTAATTTATTATTAACTATTAATACAAGTGTTCTGCATCCATCATCTGCAATGGCCTTGGAGATTATGGTCTCAGTGATTATCTCAGCCCCCAGTACTTTGGTGTGAGGAATTCCCTTTGCACAGATTGGAAGTCAGAAGCCACTGGCTCTGCACAAACCACACTGGAGTAACCAGGAGATGACAGTGAGGTGTGTTGGGATCCCATTATCCCTTATGGAAGAGCCTGTGGACATGTCACTCAGCTCCATTCCTCCCTAGTGTGGCTGAAAGCACGTGACAAAGGTGCCCAGGTGCACTGATGTACTTGTGCCACACTGGGGATCTCTGCATCCATGAAGAGTCACGGAAAGCCTCCCCAGCTCACTCCTCACCCAGCTCAGAGAGATCCCCCTTTTGGGGTGAAATATCAGGGAGGGGATGTGGGCAGCACCATTCAGCCCACAGGGACGTTCAGCCTCTTGGCCCAGGGGTTCTTTACCCCTCTTGGATTTTGCAAAACCATAATGTCTTATCCAATATAAGTGCAGAAAATAAACCAATTTTAAGGAAGGGTGGAGAAGTTTACAGATTTATCTCAATCAGCATTCCAGCTGCTCTTAGCACACCATGATGAGGTTTTTCAGACAGCTCAGGGGTGTATTCCAGACAGACACCAAACTCAGAGGTGGGCACTGACCTGTGCCTGCCAGTGCACCTTCCCACCTGCTGGTAGAGCAGGAGATGAGGAAAATGATTGCTTTTTCCTCCTGACTCTTCAACCTCATATTTTTGTGTTAGGAGTTCAAGGACTTTTCCCAGTGGAAACTACTGGTCCAATGACAAGTAAAACAGTCCAGCAAAGACAGTGCATACTGGTGTTCAAAAAATTCTCTCCTTTCTGTGACTTGCTTAGGATTTGCTGCCCAGTTACTGGGGGAACCACAACCATATGAATGCAGAAATGACCAAGCCACATTCAGCCTCATAGTTCAGTACATGCTGTGTGCTCCAATCCAACACAATTGTGAGAAGAAATAAGGAAGTGGAATTCAGTTAAACAAAACAACCAAGGGGGAAAGGAAATCCAAAGGCAATTCTTTCTGATCAAAAGCATGGACACTGAAGAAAAATAAAATCTCAGTTTTAACCAAACATTGGTCTTGGACATTTTTCTAGATTTGTTCAACTTCACTATTTCTATAATCCTGTGCTGTGTTGGAGCCCTTAGTCACTGCTGCTCACTGCCAGATTAAAGAAATATTTTCTAAAGAAGAATGCACAAGATTTTTCATACTATGGCTTTAAGACAAGTTTCATATTCAGGAAACATAACAAAAAGGAAAATCAATGTTGTGTAGTATTTAGATTCTGCCTATCTAAGTAGCCATGATGACTTCATCACAGCAACAATGAACTGCAGGAGAAAAGTCATTGCACTTTAAAATTTCACACTGAAGCAAAATAAACCCCTCAAGTTACACAGTGCAATTACCATAACACTATTTTGACTGTGTACAGTCAGTTAAATAAGATTCATTTAGCAACTTTTAAATATCAATAAGAGGCAAACATCTTCATGTATAGGCCAGGCTTGCTCATTCCTGTGCTCTGGAGTGTGTTCAGAAATGATTTCCTCGATTAGCCAGACATAGTGTCTAATGAAGGACCTGCTTCTCATTAAGGATTATTTAATCACATGTGGAGATTGGAAGGCATTTTCAGGAGCTTCTGTTGAGTTCCCAATTAATTAAGAGAATGCTTAAAATGTTTTTTAAATGTATTTTCACCCCACAACAGTCCCAAAGACTTTTCCATATCTCAATTCGTTTCTCTACTACCAATCAAGCACAGGAAACACACAAATGTCACCAGAGATGTGCCATCCCATCTCCACCTACAGTGTCCACTACTCTGAAGCCAGCAACAGGAAAAGGGAAAATGTAAGTCCTTACAAAATTACAGAATAAAAAAGCAAGAGGACAATCCTGCTGCACAATCCCACTTTGTCTTATAATAGCTTGGCTTTGCTTTTTAAAATCTTTAAACCTCTAGCAGTATTATACTTTATTAGCATTTTGCAACTTAAGTCAACACCTTCAAAAACTACCACAGTAACAATATTTTTAGTTTTACCTGCAACTTATTATTACCTTAGTTCCCACCTATGAAAGTTGATATTACAATAGGAAAACTGATACTTTTTCAATCATCTGTCCTGAAATCCATACAGAAATGCATTACACAACCAAAAGGTCTCTCATAAAATACTCTAGACAGCCCAGACAATGAAGGAGAGATGAAATTTGTATCTTAAGTACTGGAGTAAAATAAACAAAGCAGTAGCTGTCAACATATTAACAACAACTTAATCTCTTGAAAATGAGAAGCAGAAATGAAATCAGAAAAAATATTCCCGGCAGCTACAGTTACAAGTGACACACACAAATCCTGTTTATTGTTCTCTTCCCAAGTGAGCTGGTATCTTATATTTCCCACTGCTTGGGAGTTGATTATGAAAGCAATGCTGGGGTCTAAGATTTTCTTACAGCTACTCCTCTGTTTTAATTCCCACAAGGAATGCAGAAATAGGTCACACCCGTTCTGGTACTGCTCTGCCTCGTTAATTTGGCATGCTAACTTCTATTAGCAGCACACTAAATTCGCCTGTAATACATCACAAGCTGCTGACACTTTCATACATACAAATAATTGCTTTTAAAGAAAGAATTACTGCATCAGTACTAAGTCATGGAGCACTAAGTAATTCGTGAGAAGCTCATCTGAGAAGTCTACCACATGGCAGGGTTTCCCATTCATTTGAATAAACACAGCTGAAAGGAAAAGTCTCACACTCTAAGTGTTCCTCTTCCCTCTACTATTATTTCCATATATCATCACGAATACTGAATGAGCTTTAGCAAATACAGAGGCTGACAAACTGCATTGCTTTTGGTGAGATAAATTCTTCCTTCAACAGCCTCATAACCACGTTCCTTTTCTGCCTTATCTCCTACTCTATTCTGCGCCTGTTCAGATCACTATTTTCTCTGCCAATCTTCTAAATCCTTTGCCTTTCTCAGCTCCTATTCTTCACTTTCCCTTTACTCCCATTACCACTCCTTCTTGCCCATATTTTAGCTTTATTTCCTAGATACAACATGTAAGAGCAGGGTAACTGTTATGAACAAATGCTGGAAATCAGAGCTCTGCACCTGATGCTCCATTCCTGACATACCTGTCATACACACATCACTCCAGACCTTGGGCACGAGGCATTAAAGTAAATTCACCAATATCAGTGATTTTCCCAGTTCCCATAACTAGACAGCAATGTCATTAACAACAGCACATTTTCTGTGACATTTTTGCCTGAGTCCTTTTTTCCCTGAACTGATAACAAGAATAGAAAACAAATTACATGGTCCATACACTTAAGTGATTTGTAATGGATTCATTTCACACCAAGACGTGGTAAGTAACACCATCCAGCACGCCAAGTCAGTCTCACGGAGTTTGTGATTAAATGTGAACAATAATTGTACAAAATGCAGGTAAGAGATCCAGGAAAACTGCTGGAGCTCTCCCAGTGCCCCTCAATGCCAGTCCACACCAAGCAGCTTCTCTCAGGGCCCAGAGGGGCAAAAGCCCAAGGACATTTACTTACAAAGGCATGTGAGATGGGTAAACTGTCCTGATTCCTTCTGGGGAGTAAAGAATCCATCTTCAAAAGCATAGCCCTGGACAGGCCAGAGGGACTGGGAGAGCTGTTGCAGCAGCTATAATATATCAGTGTATTCAGAACCAAAAAAAACCCCCAACAACCAAAAAAACCCCAACCAGCTGTTTCTGAAAGGAGATTTTACTCCATTTTGAAATCTGTTTCTTTTATTTCCCTTGGTAAAGAAAATGAAGTTGTCTCAAATTGGGAAAAGAGTGTACAGGGTTAAATCCCGTGCAAATCTATTTTCTTTGCCTCTGAAATGTTGTTGAGTCTGAAGAGACAGAAGACACTTCAGGATGTCAAGGGAGAGAATTCCCCAGTACAGTCTTTACAGATGACTGAAATGCCTGGTGTTAGTTTTTTATGATGGAATAGCCTTTTAAAAGGTAAAGTTAAGATACATAACCAGGAATTGCAAAGCAATATTATTCATGCTGCAAAAAGCCCTGTGGTCTAGAATGAAAACAAAAGGAGAAACCAAGGAAGGTATCTGCAAGTACAACAAAAATCTGAACTAGAGAAATACGGAACTTGCACCCATAAAAGATTACTAGAAAAGCAGAGCTCACCAATTTCAGATAAAAATTTTGCTCAACAACACGACAGAGAAGCACCTAGAAAAGGAATGACTTCAAACTGAAGTAGATAGATCAGGGTAGATCTCACCAGGTACACAGCAATTAATCAGCAAGTTATTACAGTAATGCAAAGGAATAGAAACGTTTCCAGCAGATTTGGGTTCTTATTTATTTTATTGTTGATCTTTAATCCTCCTTTTACTTCCTTTTCCACTGACAAGGCTGAGATAAGAGAACTGCAGGACCACTCAGGTTAGCAGGGAACAGCAGAGATAACCTCCTGCTCAGCTCAGGTCAGCACAGCCCAGGACCAGCCTGCCCAGGGCTTCACCAGGTGCTTCCCAAGGGCCTGTGGGAACAGAGATTTCCCCAGCCTGCTTTGGGCAACATTTCCGACAAAACCCTGACCAAATCTGAAGAGAAAATGGTATTAATGCTCACAGATTATGAAGAGCTTGAGCAGAAGTTGTGAGGCTTAAAAGTGTATTTTCAATCTGGTTTATATAAAACTATCTACATGCAGCAAGTAAGTGTGACAATGTATGTGGCCTCCTGTCTCCTACCTGAGACAGCTGAAGCGTTCCACAGGATTTCTCAGTGGGAGTTTTTTACTTCGTTTAGGACAAAAAGGTGAGCAAACAGAATTTTAGCAGGGAAAAAAAAAAGTGCAAAATTGTTTTTCCTTGCCTAGACTTTTCCAATCTCTAGTTTTGATGACTGATAGAAATGGTACCTGCATGAAACTGATACCACTCCTTCAACTGATTTAGGATGGTTGCCTCTGCAGATTGTCTGTAATCCTTGGCCTAAATAATACCCAGCCCCAAATTAAAATCCTAACAGTGAAATCAAAGGGCTCAGCTTGCTCGTGCCTCGTTGGACCAGACTCAGCAGCTAAGACACACACTCCATAGTTTTCATGTTTACAGGAACATTAAGAAGGAAGTAAAATAACTATTTCATGTTGGCACTTGAGAAACACATCCTACAGGTACATGGGATATGTTGAGCCTCGTGAAAGGCTGAACATATTAGTTTAGAACTATCCAATGCTGGTCTGTTTAGTTTCTCAACCTTAGAATTGCATAAATCTTATGGTAGCTTTTGCACTAGTATAAGATTTTGTAAAGCTGTGTATCCCAAGGGAAGTCAAAGCACTACAAACGGAGAACATTTCTATCCATGTTTGGGACAGGAAATTTTTTAGGGACAGGATTGATAACCCCTCCACGCACACATTATAAAACAGAAATTTTCCTTCTTACAAGTCTGCATAACCTTCAAATTCACATTAAAAAAAAAAAACAAAATAAAAACAATGCACCAAGATTCAATTCGAAAGATCACAGTCACAGCCTGTTATGTTGACTAGAAATTTTACCAGATGGTTACCTTTGATTTGTTTTTGAAAATGCATTGCTTGAAGAATCTAACAATGTTTAATCCTGGTATTATGTTTCTTATTAAAATCCTAGCTGCTTCTACACTTGTGGATTACTATGATTTTGAGAAGTACAACCACATTGTAGAAGAAGCTTCACGAACTCCTCAGCAGACAAATCCCTATTTCTAAATATTATACTAACTCCTGCTCAGGAAATTTTATCCCACTGAACCCTCTTTTATTAGAAACTTTATGATTATAAACGTCAGCACAGTTTAAACTGTCTGAATACTTTTCTCACAGAAATATATTAGCTATATTTTACTGTAGCATTCTGCATGGGCTCAGCTTCAAATCCTACTCATAACAGTTATATTAGCAATAACACAAATGACACATAATTGGATTTTTTTTTACACTGCCAGTCTCTCCCCCCCCCACTAGCAGAGCACATAGAAACCTCTCTATTATTAAAACCTTTCAGGTTCTTTTACTTTTTTTTTTTTTTTTTAATTTTTTTTTTTATTCCTCTTATAAAATTCTAACAGGCAGTGGATATTATATAGCACATTTACCATAAAGCAAATTAGGGAATCTTTACAAAACTGCTGGTAAGTCTAGAAAGAAATGGTACACATTCAGTGTGTCTGAGAATGAGTTGTAAGAGAATGACGTACTGGGTATGTAATTACACTACTTCCCTTTAAATATAGATAGTACTAACCAAAGGTTTTTGCTATAGGTAATTAGTGCATGAAATTATGTTTAAGCATGATTTATGATAGCAGGTTAAAATGTCAGGTTTTCTGCATAACATTTTCTCAAAGATATTGCGATGCTTTTTTAATAAAACTGTTTACTTTGAAAAATTGTGATTATTTATTGTGTACTATCTAGTCCTCTATTTGTGAATTAAGCTATATTAAGAAATCATATCAACAGGAGAAATTCAAAATAAAATGCAGTTTTAATTTTGAATGAATTCCATGAAATATCTTGTCAAAAGTATTTATATTCTGACATTTCTATTTTTGTCTATTTAACAGAAAACTGAGTCATGAAACCTGATGTAAATAGTTCTATTTTTACCTTGCTTTACAGTCTAGTTAAAGAGCTATAAAAGGATTAGTTGTAAAAAGCTGGAATGATCTTCTAAATAGGATCATAGGAAGGGAAGCTGTCTCCTATGGCTGGTCATGGCCATCAGCACAACATCCTGATACTGGGCTGATAGAATCCTTCAAGCAGCAAATTTGTGTAAAAGAACTTTTTTGGAAAAGTAAATACATAATCTGTCTTCCAGGCAACCTGTTTTAATGAAGAAAATTAGCAGGATCTCTCTTTGAATTCTCTGGAGATTCTAAAAGATACGGACTTGCCTGATACACAGAATCATCTTACCCCAAATGTAGTATCGTTCTGGCAGCTCAAGGAAATGAAAAATAAGAAATTACACCCAAACTGATCCCTTAAAACACAAAGAGGATGAAAGGCCAAATGCGAACCCAAATCACGTACAGAAAAAAGAAAATTAATCACTTAAAAATCTAAGTACTAATCACAAATAACTGAGTTTGGTTAACAGTTGGTGGGGGGTTGTGTTGCTTCTCCCCCCTCCCACCCCAAAACAAAAAAAAAAAAGAAAAAAAAAAGTACAGCACGAGGTACTTATGGAACATCAACATTCTTTAAACTAAGGTCATTTGTTCCAGCTGTATAATCTGAGGGGTTTTTTTCTCTGCTCCAATAACAGTGTAACCATTTGTGGAAACCAGCCACTAACTTCCTGTATTTGTCACAGCGAGAACCCGAGTCCATTATTTGTCAGGGTCTTTTTTTTGAAAGCTCCCCGTGATTTTTGACATTTTGGAATGAAACGAGCGAGTGGGAGGGTTAATGTGCACCTGGAGCAGCTGCACTAACTTTGCTCAGAGCTTTCCAACACCAGTGCCCAGCTCTGTGTGTGTGTGGCTGGGAGGGGAACAGCATCGGCCCGGCACACTTGGAAAATGAGCTCCCAACACCTGAGCTGGCCAAAGGTCAGCACAATTCAAGACAAAAAACCCCCAACTTTAAAATTAAAGAATTTTTTAAATCTTCAAAGTGAATAAAGTGTTCAGCACAGAACACTTTACCTCTGGAATTCCAGGCATTCCCTTCCCGTTTCTCATCCTTACGCTGCAGAAGAATGAAATACATGCAGATTCCAGGATTTTAACAGAGCTGACAGGCCTAGCACAGCAGCAAGGAGTTAAAGCAAACTCTCAGGGGCAGCACATGACATAAGCTCTAAAAAAATTGAAATGAAAAGGAATAAATCTATTGATTAATGCAGTATTACAAAATGTACACGTGTAGCTTAATACAAAATCAATGGGGCATTTATTATCGTGGCAATTTCCAAAGTTCATTCCATTTGCTTCCTTTGTCATTATTTACATTTAAGGAACCCACAGTAATATTTCTGAACAAGAAAAACACCACAAAAATATGCTGAAAATACCTCTTTGAGAAGAAACTGGGGAAACTGGATAAAAACACCTTAGTAAACAAGTAGCATATTTACAACATAATGTAACATCTTTATATCAAAGATACATTGGGAAGTTGCAAACGACAGTACATGAAAGCAAAATAACTGTGAAATTTTTAACCACAGCTACTAAATTCTGATATTTTTTTATACATCAGGGTTTGTTTTGACATGTCAAATATAATAGATAATTTCTAAATTGTCATGGAAGGGAAAGAATATTTAATGTTTGTACTACAAAGACAAGAGTTACAAGAATGAATCACTTGTTCGAAACCAGAAACTGCTAAATAGAACAGTCTGTGAGATATTTGATAAGAGATTCACACATGCCTATTTACCAGAGCCAAAAGCAACACTTGTTATAGTTTCTCTGTCTTCATTTGTATGTGTAATTTATTCAAGAGACAAGTAGGTGATAAATTATCCATAAACTTAATTTTAGCAGCAGAGCAGAGGAGGGTTTTGCAGATCACCTGCAGGTGATTTGCTCTGGGTAGCTCTCTGTGTATCCAACACTGTCACACGCACCGCTGGCACATTTCCTTGGTGAACAGCACCAGGGAGAGCAACTAAAATCCACTCAGAACATGAACTCAGAAGAGTAATCTATTTGTGCCACCCTGTTCTATGCATTAATATGTAGAAAAAGGCTAAACACAGGGAGGGCTGGTGCCACAGCTGGTGCCACATCAGCCGTAGGTAACTGCCCAACTTCTTTTTTCATTACATGCCACTTCAGAGAACTGTTTGCTTTTGCATCTTTGAGCAAGACTGGTCAAAGCTATGCTGATAAACACTGTCACAATCAGAGGATGTGTGTTATAAAAAGTGAGAACTAGAGGAGAACTTTTAGAGGTTTGCTGTAACGATGCAGTTACCACCTCGTACCAGAGATCCCGACGCTGCCTGGGGAATGATGGAATGACACCTGGTCCCTCTGCCCTCAGCAGGACACTCTCAAGCCCAACTGCTGCCAAACATGCTTTAAGCACATCCTGATTTCCTGTGACTCTACCTACAAGCTAGAAATTACTTGCTACTATTGCATCTCTGATCATCAAGCAGATTCCCAGCTCTGTGCCTTGTGTCTGAGTAAAAATACTGCTCCTACTGAGC
This sequence comes from Chiroxiphia lanceolata, assembly GCF_009829145.1. Taxonomy (NCBI): domain Eukaryota; kingdom Metazoa; phylum Chordata; class Aves; order Passeriformes; family Pipridae; genus Chiroxiphia; species Chiroxiphia lanceolata. The sequence goes on from NC_045651.1 coordinate 5,516,199, forward strand.
TCCTGCAATACCTGCCTCTTGTCATTCTTGAATAGTTCAAAAATGCCCAAACCCCACGAATCTTTACTAAAGGTTTTTATTGTAGCTGATGACTTGTATCATAAAAACAGCTTTATCACATACAATTTCTTCCAAACAAGACAATATGTATTGTGAAATCAAAGGAAAACCAAGTTCACGCAAAGAACTAGGGCAATTCAAAGCAGCTGCTTGCTTGTCACTTAGGAATGTGATATTCAATGGTATGTACATTAAAGTACTCAGGAAATATATTTGGTTTTTTTTTCCCCTGCTATTGTTCCCACACTCAGAAGCACACAGAGTCTCACTGACTAAAGAAAAATCTCTCTGGGCTTTGATTTACAGACTTTTCCCTACCAGGGTGACTGATACTGTTTTTGTAATCGTACACATCTATTTCAATACTGCACTTTAAATCATTAGTTTCATAAATATTTTCTCTGCCTATAGCACTGGCAGGTATAATCAAATAGCTCCAGTGGATTAGCCTTACAAACCAGAACTTTCATCACGGTCTGGAGTGGTACAGGAACAGAAATGGACCAACTCCACAGCTGGCATTGAGTGAAACCATCCCTTCACAAAGCCTGAAGTTTACTACTGGATCTTGGACTTCATTCCCTGAACTTCAGTTTACAGAGGCAAAGGAGATAGATCAAAATTAAAAATGTAATTTAAGTAATTCAAATTAATCCTCCATTTACCTTGGAATGCCCTGGTATTGCTATTCTTACCTGACTGTGGATTATGAATTATCAAGGAAACTTGCCTGGCACTTCCTCGAACCCATGAGTTAGGCACATATAGAACTTCTTTTATGAATAAAGTTTATACTTGCCATAACAGCCTGCCTGGTAATTCCTACTCATGAATAGCAACATTCAGGCAGGTGGGACATCTTCTGGGAATAAGGTCTGAAGCCCTGTTTTATTTCTTGAGATTGCTGTATTCACTCGATGGCAATTGAATAAAAATAGTGCTCTGAAAACCTCATACAGCTGCCTGGAAACACACTGTTCCTACAAGGCTGACAGATTTAGTTAATTGTGAGGAACTCCTTCACTCATAAAATGAAATGGCTTCATGTCATTTGAACAAGTGTGTACCTGGGAACTACAATATGAATTACTCTTAATTTATCTGCAGCACTGCCTGTATGCTTTATGAAAAGTATATGTGTATATATAAACAGGGTAGAAATTAACTTCTGCCTAAGGCGACCACCAAATGTCAATTAAGCTGCCAGACTTTCAGGGGTTGGTATTCTGTCTCTCTGCCTGGGGGAAGATTTGTATTTGATTTATTGTTGAATAAGACAACCAGTTTGGCAGGGAAAGCAGATTAACAAATTATACACTATTTTTTTAAAAGGTGAACATAACTTACTGAAAACAAATTTAAGGAAGCCTTCTTATTATTCTTATAACTATTTTTCACTGTATAAAGCTGGAGAGGGAAAAACCATTAACTGTCTGTAAGCAGGATCTAACACAAGCAATATAAGTTAAAAATGCACTCTTGCATTTGTTTTATTATTTCACTATTTTATTAACATATAAATATCATTGGGAGAAGCTGCTGCCATGCCCTGCCAGAGGATGTAAAAAACAGTTGTGCTTCTAAACAAGATAGTAATTCACTAGCTGTTAAAAATGCTTTGTTCCTTCTATTAAACAAACACATGAATTATCTCTGAGTCTTTCTCTTTGCAAAGAAACACTTCTTACCACTTCAAACCTAGGTCTGCCTCAATATTGTTGTACCTTTAGAGATGCTCAAGTAGTTAGGTGCCAATTCATATCCCAATTCTTTCCAAACACAGCCATGCAAGCCCAAATTCATTAATTACACTAAAATTCACAGAGTGCTAATGTGGATAGAAAGAGTAACAAGGTTTGGGTTCACCCCCTGTAACACTCACTGATTATTTCAATATGTAGACTCTGTGATCTCAAGGTCCTTCTCTGCCCCTCGACCCCCAGAACTGCCAAAGTTTCCCTGCCAAGGGGAATGTAAAATTTCCAGCCAGGTTCTCCCCACAGTGGTGCTCTTCCTGAGGTTGGGAGCTCCCAATTAAAACAGTCAGGTTTTGGCACTGGTTCTGCTGAGGTAAGACCTGGATTGTTTACTCCCATCATTACACACATGACCCAATTCTTCCTCTGGAGTGTAAACTGAGACAGTCTGAGGAAAAAGCTCCACATGCAGCCAAATATATGGAGATCTACACCCAAGAAGGTGTGTACACCATCAGCTTGTTATTCACTAAGATGGCTGGGTATCAAAAAGGGAATGGGATCTGTGGGTTCTTTCCTTCCTTATTTTGAGTAGAATTCTGTTTTCTCTTATCTTGTGGAAGAAAATCAATGTTCACGAAAATTATCTCAGACTATAGAGACTTAAGGACTTCAGTCTCCTCCCCAGGGAATTCAGTGTTCCAAGAGTTTGAATAGAAAACAGAGCTATAAAAGTCACCATGTAAATGCACATTTTGTTGGTTTGGAGAGCACAAGGAGAACATCTTCCCATGACTGATGGTGATCCATATAATATACACACACACACATACACTGTCTTACACCAGAGAAAAACAACCCAGAGAATTGTGTTACTACACTGCTGGACTAGCAAATTAGGCAAAGGGAGCAGGGGAACCCCGTTGCCCAGTGCATATGAGAGCTGAGTTTGTTCTGCTCACTCCAAGCGTTCTCCTGCATTTAACTCCCATTGCAACAATAACACAAGGACTGGGAAATGCCATCACTGCAGGTGTCCTGCAGCTCAGCTGCTTGGAGCACATGCTTTCACACATTCTCTTCATACCCTGAGTACATCACACAGTGTCTTTGTCATCCCCTGCACACTCAGCTTATGCATTTCCAGCATCCACTAAAGGTCACCATCATGCTCACCATCAGCTCTCAGTGTTTGGAAACAAATATTGGCTAAAGGGTTCTTTGCTCCAACTGCATGATTTGCAAAGAGTTACCAGTTTACAAACAAAGAGCAGCAGAAACACAAAGGCCTGACAGAGTGCTATGGCAAACAAGAAAATCCTCACAGATGGAGCATCCATTCTCTCATTTTCTCTCCCGGAGCATTCTTCACCATTTAGATTCTTCCCACATTGACTTGGACAGTAAAAACATCTCTTTTTGCTGTCTTTCCTCAAGCCCTCATTTAGTAAAGCATGAAAAAGAATTGAAACAAAAGTATAACAATTACTAAAATAAGTATTTTGCATATTTTCTCTATTCTAACTTTTAGTCTCTTTTTCCACAGGGCCAGATGGGCCTCAATCTCTGTAGTGATCAGGGCCTTCCTTCTGCAGCTCTGTAGCTGCCCTGTGACTTCAGCCCTCAGCTGCAGGGCAGAGCTTTCCCTGCTCCCTTGATGATGTTCCTGTCCCATTATTCTCATGGCTTTGCAGCTGCAAATCCTGGTGTTGTCATTATGTTTGGCTCCTCCTGGCACGGAAATCAATACCTCTTTCCTCCTCTTTTCCCTACCCCTTGTTTTGTAGCTTCTCCTTTCCTTAGAGGAAAACAAGACTCAGAGTAAGGAGGTGGCCAAAGTCATTTCAGTGGGCAACAAGCAGGACCCAGTAATGTGCCCACTGAAAGGTGGACAGCCCGAGGGTGTGGGACACCCCCCTGGTCACATCCCTGTCTGCAACTAAAAAGGGCATCTTCAGCAGGAATGGGCCCAGGGATGCCTGAGCATGTCCTGACAAGAAATGCATTGTCTCCGTGGGAGTGGGGTCACCTGCAGCCCTGGAAAAGACACTCCTCTGGGATCCCCTGCCTTTCCCCCACCCAGCTCACCACTGGGAGCTTTCCTTTTCTTCTGTTTCTCTCCCCTTTTCTTTTTTCCTACTTACACCCTCAGAGTTGACACATGCCATCAGTTATGGGCCCCACAAGTGAATCTCACTGATGTAAGCTCATCTCATCATCCCTTCTGCAACACTCACCAGTAATATTCATAAACTATGTTGGACTATCCCTCAAAATAACACCTGACACCATTTTCTTATGCTGTGGAAGACAAAGGTAATGTCAACAGGAAACTGAATTATCACATTAGCAAGTTTTCTGGATCCCTATCACTTTATGACAAAGGGGTAAATAGGGATGTCACCAAAACAATCAAGTTCCAAAGGGGGGAAAAATTATCAAGGTGACTGCACTTGTTATAAAGATTTGTATTTTTGAGTAAAATGCTAAATATTAATTCTCAAGGAAGCTTTTTTTTTTTTTTTTTTGCAATTAGGTACAAGTACACTGTTTAGCCTGGCAGCAGTGCTCAAATCTCATTTATTGAATGGACATCATTAGAGCCAGCAGAGCTCAGAAAGGTTATTAGAGCGTCATCTGAACTACGAAAATGTCAAGTCAAGTGGGAATGGTGAATGGTGATATGAAACTTATTCCAGTTATCTTATGTTAACAAGAAGAAACAATGAAGGGTTTTCAACAAAATCAAAACAAAGCAAGGAAAACAGCAACATGAGATGCATTTGTGACCGCAGCCAACAAGATATTCAGTTTTATATATTCTCAACATCATTAAAATATGTCCATCTGAACATCAGTTGATTGTTGCTTCTACTTACAATCCACCAAGTCTGCTTTAGAATGCTGGAGGCTGCTGGTTACAACATGGACAAGAAATGGCTGAATATATAGGTGAGTAAAAACCAGCAAAAAGCCTCTGTGGAAACAGTGATTTAGAGGTGCTTTTCTTACACTAGTAAAACTCATGTGTCACATCACTTCTTTTTTTTCATAAACTTTTCCTTTTCTCAATTTATTTGATGAAGTCACAAAAGATCTGAGAAGATTTTAGAAGAAACAGTTTAAACAAATAAACGCATGACTACGAAGATGCAATTTGTACATCAATTTTGGAATAATGTGTTGTAAACCAAATTAAAGTATTTTTTTCCTGTTTTTCAGATATAGCTTTTACACATGTAGGAAACACACGGAGTCAAGGGTCCTGTTAACCACATATTGCCAAAAGCCCCAGGCAGAGCCTCCTGACAGAGCCCTCCCTTCCCCAGCAGCTCACATGCATTGCACACACGGTGTGGATTGAGGTTAATGTGCACAAAAAAAGGTGGTTTTTTTTCAAGACCAGTAAAAAGGGTTGGCTATGATCTTTTTTTCTTTTTTAGGGTACATCGAAGTGTTATTTTTCTTTCACATTCTGTTCTACAAAAGATCTTTAGCACCTATTTTGGCAGAAAGCTTAAAATACCAGGGCAATCAGAAAAGAAGAGCAACGTTGACTTCAGACAAAATTGAGGCTGAGCAACAGAGGGGAAAAAGGATCTTCAGTGATCTGTGTAGGGCATCAGTTTGTTGTTTTGCTCAGACTTGTTTGCTATAAATTAACACCTAAATTTTGGACATTTAAGATCTGTTCATTTTTTCATTTACATGACAAGCCTACCTGCCATCCCATCACCTGTTGTCCAGGTAAACCAAAACCAGAGCAGACAGGACCCGAATTATAAGACCTGCTTCTTGGCCAAAAGTCAAGCATTATCAAAAAATAATAATGAAAAACTCACACTGTAGTCCTTCTATACATTTCACAGTAAACCTGCTATGAAAAAATAAGATTCGAACAACCTGAAAGGTGATCTTCAGAAATTAATAGGCAAGAACCTGTACATTATAACAGAAGTTTCACTTTCTGATTTTCCCTATTCCTGCTTATTTAAGACCCTGTGGCATTGATTTGTTCTGTGGGAGGATCCCAGTATCACTCTCTTTGAAGAGACTGGAGGAAACTTGAGTCTGCAGAGCAAATTCCAACCATAAACCTGCTCATACTTATACAGGTGTTGCAGTAAAGTCAGCTGGACTCTTTCTATGATCAATTTACTAAACTTAAATTTGAAAATAAAAGTTTGTGCAGGCCTGAGATGGCCATCAAATCACTGTACCATAAACCTCCAATACAGAGAGACTTTAAACTCTGGCCTAAATGTGACACCAGAGCCAGTAAAACAGTTCAGAACAAATGGAGTCAAGGCAGAGCACGAGAGGGAAAGGGGCAGGAAAAAAGCCAGAATGAATGAAGGGGGGAATAGAACTTGTGCTCCAGGTCTGCTGAAGTCATGGCTGCAATAGTTCATAAGGTTTGAAATTTGAAAGACCATGTTGCCTTATTAAGAAATGTTATCTTGATCTATAATTACATCTGGACTGCATAAAATAAGCAATTAATTTTATCGATACAGATTAATACAATTTCTGTGTTTAAGATCCAAGGAACTGATCTGTGTATTTGCAATCTTTGCTCATTTCATTTTGTGAGGCTGCCTATTACTGGCTTATTAAAGTCTCATTATATCATTAAGCCCAAATGTCAATCCTGGTCCCAGTCCAGGCTCTTGTCTCTGTATTTAGTCATTACCCACAGAAGTACTTTCCAATCAATAGCAACGAGTTTGACACTGACCCATTCAATGTTTACAGTAACACTCTGAGTCTTCATTTCTTTAGCTAAAACAATGTATTTGCTCAAGACTAATATGCAGTATTGTGGAGCAAGAAAGATCTTTATGTCATCTGTCTTTATATGAAATTATATATATGCATATATTTTACATGAGGAGAACTTTCAGCAGAGCTGCCCAGCTCACACCCACCTGCCTTACCCATGCCAAAACCAAGCCACATATCCTAGGAGACTGTCACATGCTTATTAGAAAGATTATTAATTATTAGACAGAGAATCTGCTCCAGCTGAGATCTCCACTTTGATGCCATTTGGAAAAAAGAAGCAATTATTTGCTTTCTAGTCCAAGTTAATATTGTCATATTTCATATTATTTTGCATATTGAGGAAAACTCACCTCAGTAGCTATGACCACAAAGCAACTAAGATCAGCTCATTCCTTCAATAGGAAGTATTTTGTTGTTGTTCTAAAGGTATCATGGCTTGAAATTTTAATTAAAATAAATTCATAAAGAAGTGAAAAATGTCTTTTAGAATTTCAGAACTCAATGAAATAATGGCTTCATCCTGCAGTTAAGAGGACTATCTAAAGGATCTCTAAGTAAATAATTAAATGGATCAGTATAAGCCTAAGCAGCATTTAATAATTACCCCACAATACACTGAATTAGGAATTTTAAAACTATTCTCCACATTAAAACAAGGTGACCTAATCTACCAGGAACAGCTTCCAGGATTCTGTCTAATGTGTTGACAGTATATTTCAAGTTCAGAAATTTGATTTTAAAAAGCAACAGATTTTTTCAAAGATTATTCTCACACTGGCTAAATATGATACCCATCTGTGAATTAAAATAAATACATTCAGGAAACTATCAAAATGTTCCTTAAAATCAAACATATGGTAAGTGCTCACTGTGTCAGGCTCAAGATAATTTCTCCAGCAGCTGGGCCCCTCCAAAACTGACCAATCTCATGTTTTTGGCTTTAAATTTTTTTTTTCCATAATTTTCATTTGTTACAAAGGTTTAACGAGTTCATCAACAGGTACATGTGTAAGATCTGAAAGAACAATGAAATGCAGATCCGAAAAGTATGGGTTTATTTTTATTTTCAGTTTAGAAAAATAAACACCATACTGATAAAAAGTTGCTTATCATAAGGAGAAAACTGATGTCTGAAAGGTTTTTTGGAAAAACAGTCAAACTAAAGGAACAGGCTCAGCTACTCAGCTTAGTCAGTAATATTTTGCTGTGTTATGATCTGAACCAATTCCAAACCACAGTAAGTCCTTTAGACAGTGGCAGCAGCACAAAGCATCTTCCCTCTAAACAGACATGGACCCACCTGGAAAGGACAGTCTGTTTGGGGACAGAAAGCTTTAATAATTCTGAATACTAAAAAAACCAATTTCTGAAAATTAAAAAATAGATTTTTAAAAATGAAACTCTGGGCTTTTAAATAAAATGGGAAAAAATATTATGAATAAACCATTTGAGACAGAGAGCAGAAAAGGAAAGCAAAAAAAAAGTAACTACAATGATAAAAATTAAAAAATGCAAGTTCCAAAGTTAGAAGCCCACTTGAACTTGGACCAGAAACTCCCACCATAATTTTCCTGTCTTTGTTTATGTATCTGTTTATTAACTTTACTTCCATTTCAACATGTTATTTTAAGAACTCAAACCTGTACTGTCTGGGGACACCTGTTGCTTTTTGAACCACCACTGGGAGACAGATTCTAAGGGACACTTTATTTATTCCAGCTGTCAGGCTCAGAACAAGAGATCCAAACACAGATCTTTCAGATTTCTCTATTAGTTTGTCTAATACTTTTGGCACATACAATGGTGCAAGTTAGCAAAACCATAGGAAGGCTATGGAATTCTTACAGGATAGAGGCTATGGAATTCTGCAGGAATAGAGGTAAGTGCAGTTTCCCAGCTGCAGCTGGAGAAGGGCTCTGACACAGAGCACAGGGACAGCTTGAGGGGTTTGTGCTCCTAAACCTCTCAGCCTGCCTTGGAAAGGTTTATTGCTAAAAAAAATAAATATATATATATTAAAAAAATCAAGTTAGAGCTGATCCAGTCCATTATTTTTAGGCAGCTGCCTTTGGAGGCTAATGGATGACAACGCAATGGAAAATTTCTTTCCTTCACAGCTCTGCAGGTGCACTTGCATCATGAAGGAGCTTCTGAATAAAGCAAAGTGTACATATTACTACTGTCTTCAAAACAGCTTATGAACTTTTCAGTCCATTGTGATCACAGTTCCCTGTATTAGAAGGGAGCTTATGCCCTTAAATCTTAACTCTGTGAACTCTTCCCTTTAAAGTACCCAACACGAGAACTTTTTCAGGAACAGGAAAGTCTGAGCTCTAATGAGATCCTCTCTGACAATTGCAGAATAAAACCTTCTATTATATACACTACAGAGATTGGAAACACATTTGCTATACCTCTCATTTTTCTTTACGATCCTAGCAGTCCCTTAACTAGAGTACAATGTCCCTGACTTGAATTTATACCACGCTTTTCAAGATGCAATAAGCAGCAGATTGCAGAACCTGGTCGCTTAAGGAAAGATAACTTCTTGGAGAGGCAGACTGTTGTGACCTAGACTAAACAAAGCAGGAGATGAATGCCTACAGTAACAAATACATAAATATGCACAAAATGACAGTCCTTCATACTCTCTTTGAAAATCAACCAATTGACTGTCTGAGCAGCAAACAAAAAACCCCAATTCATTCTGTAGTACCTAGTGTTAACCAGATTTTCTGCTGTGTAGCAAGAGAGAGAAGGTTACACTTATAGAAGGTTACATTATTCCAGAAGGTGGGATGTAGGTATCTGAGTCTCTGTATACAGGAGAGGGAGGAAGGGAGGTGATGCACAACAATATGTCACAATTCCTGGTATCTTGACTTTGTACCCTCTGCTATCCTGCACAACAAATTTAAGTGTAAGGTACAGGGGATAAAACATGGGGCCTTAACTCTGAAGCCTACCTGGGTGTGATGGGCTTCAGGACTTAAGAGCTCCCTAAAGCTCTGCTAAAGCCAGAAAGGAAGGAAGATTTCCATTGGGATGGAAATGGGATGTCGGCTGTTGCTATTTCAGAACCACGGAAATAGATTTATTAATTTCAATTTTAAAGTTTAGAAACTGTGGCCTTCATAAACAAATACACATGAAGTTGAAGGGAAGAATTACATCCAGATCATAAGGCAGAGTAGCAGCTTGTAAGACCTGTCTTCATACATGCTATTAACTGTGGCCAGAAATAAAGGCTAAACTTTGAAAAAAAGACAGTGCCAGTGTTATGGGGGTTTTCTTTGGTTTGGGGTGAGTGGTTTGTTTGTTTTTCCTCCAAGAGGAGCAGCTGCTGAAAGATTTCTCTCAGCTATGTGTGTCATGAAACTACTCGCTCTTTTCCTGACAGTATCACCTCTATCTCTCTTTAAATCAAACTATCTGGCCAAGCAACATGGAGCCTCAATAAAACTCACAGGTAACATCACTGGCACGTTACCAAATGTCCCCCCATCTTTATTTGGATAGTGTCACTGATGTTTGAACTGAAGATGAGGTAATCTGAGCTACTGACAAAGCTGAAGAGGGCACAGAGAACTGCTGCAGGTGTGGGAGTGGAACCAGCACATCATCCCCACCTTGGCAGACACATTTGAAGCCTTTTAGTGATGGCCAGTACCAAATGTTGTGCAGGTCCAGCACAGTCCACTGAAGGACACTGGACAAATTTACACCCAAATGTCTTCCAGCCCAAAGCACTCTTGTGGTTGGCAGGTATCACTGCCATTGCTGCCACCCTGCAATTCTGAAAAGGGGGAAAAAGGAAGAAAAAGACTGAAAAACATCCCCAAAGTCACAACAGTCACAAAAGATGGAACAACACTCAAGTCCTCCTCTTCTTGGGTCATTATCATCTCCTGCAACAGCAGCCTGTGAGACAACACTGCCCCCTTACCCCACTGCACACATCCCTGCAGAACAGTTCTGCCAGAAGGAATATTCTGGTTTGTAACATCTCAAAACAACAGAGTCTTCAGTAGCCCTATCTTAGAGTGTGTCCACAGCCCTCTATGTTCTACATGAGGATTTCCAGAATGGAAAAAGAATTCACTATTAGTTTGGTTTTCAATTTTGTGAAGTTTTTTAGTATTACATGTCCTCCTAAGCTTATTGTGTGCTTTCATCACACCTGACCTGTGCAGATTAAGCATCTGAACACAAAAGCACAGTGTAACCAAAATATTTATTCTCTTAAAATCCTCCTCTAGATAATCACAGTATTATTTTTAATAAGTATTCTACCTCTCTTTATTTTTGCCTTTTTTTTTTGTTTGTTTTGGTTTTTGGTAGGAAATCCATTCGATGAAAACATTTCATGTGTCATACAATATCTCCTAAAACTAAATTTTAATGACTGTATTAAATAATGGCTACAGGCCAACAGGAAAAGGGCTTGCAAGGCAGTTTAATTGACAGAGCATCTGAAGTGTCCTTGAAAATTATTTCAAAGTTTATTACAGTCCTGGAGGTCAAGACTGAAAGGCTTCAAACAGCAGTTCTGCTGAGGTCCTTCTCTGACCCAGATGCTGTACCTTTGATGTTCCTATTAATTCAAAAATTTTACTTAACACACAGACACCTTCAAAACCTCTCCTCTTTTGAAAATTTGCAATCATTCATATACTGTAGTGCTCCACAGTGTTTGAATCTCTGACTAGAACATAAATCTGTGATGAAGTATAATTACTTTAAACTAAATAACCTACACAATGCCACAAGCGATGAGAGAACACACTTTAAAAGTCACTAATTTATTATGCGAGCTGTAAAGAAGTGAAATAAGAAGTGAAATATGTTGAAAACAAGTATGAAGTGACACAAGTATTTTATATATTTATGAAATACCTCACAATTTACTGACGGCATTCCTGTCTCATGAACATTTTCAGAGAAGGTAACTTTGCATGATAGAATCTGCTAAATAAATAGTTATTGCTGTACTTGGTCATAAAGTTGGCAAAAATTACATCACTTGTGAGGAAGGGAGTGTGCTTTCTACATTGGCACTGCCTCCACTGGACATCTTGGGATATAGTTTATATATTAGAAGCAGTCTAGATTTTGTATAGAAAATAAAAAATGTCTTTATACTGAATGCCTGAGGACAGAGAATAACTTAATGACTGCACCACATACACAAAATTATCAGCATGGTAGGCTGACAAAACCCAGGTTAACTGACAGATACAATAGCTTCACCTTAACCCAGATGTCAGGAAACATGCCATTATTGATATTCAAAGCTGGAACAGAACAGTTAAGTGACTCACAGAAAGCTGAATAGGCAGGCATTTAAAATACCATGCATGTAAGGATAAATTCAGAGCTCACCTCACCTTAGAAAAAATAAGGTCTTCTTTGCTTTTGTTTTTATTTCAGAGCTTATCATTTTGTTAAATATTTTCTCTATATAGCTTTGGACAATTCTACAATATTCATATGTGGTCTAAGATAAACTGACCATTTTTTCCCTGGAGTTTTCTGCCTTAAATCAAAAGAATTATTCAAAGTCTTAAGAAAATCTGAGCTCAGAATTCAGCCTAACTGATTTCACTGTTATGTATTACTACAATCTCTAATTCAATCCAACATGAAGCACAGTTTACAACATGCTGATGACAGTTGGTCAGAAAATGCACATGGTGAGAAACAAATCTACATGATTCACTTGCCTGGTTTTTAAGAATGCAGAGCATTTAACTCATGTTCAAATTATGACAAAATCGGTTACATGTTTCAAGGGAAATGAAGGACAACGCACAAAAACTGTGGTTTGAATTAATTTCTCCTGTTCCACACACATATCAGGTATTCTTAAAAAGAGGTATGAACTGTCCAAACAAGACTCATCCTCTTATTAGTTTCCCAATACATTTTTTATATCCACTTGAAACCCAAAAAGGTGCCCCATCACCATTGCATATGAGAACCATAAGGCAGTGCCATTACAGAGGATCATGTCATGGATCACAGCACCTGCTCACACACAGAATATCCATTCTTTTATTAAATTTAGCTAGTTTTTCATATTTCCAGCAGCAGCAGAGTTATAGACATTTTAGGAGAATTTACTTTGAAAGAAATCAGTCTCTTGCTAATCCTGGTGAATGTGAATGGTGAAAGGATATGTAGCCTTAGTCTGAAAACAGCTATTGGCTGTCAACTCCAGATATGAATATTATGATATGAATTAGTATCTTCAAGACATGTTGGAAACCTTTCATCACTTTCCTTGGAACAGATTTATGAGTCTGGTCTCCTCAGTGGAGGTGAATAATTTACAGTACCCCACCCCTAACTTGATAATGAAAATGAGTCCCATTTGAACTTTTAGCTCTTTGAGATTGGAGAATATATAATGCAGAATTAGAATGTAATATAAATGCAGCCTGGATCAACCTATTAATCATCTTATGATCTTAGTAAAAAAAAAAAAAAAAACTATTAAGAAAATGGGTCATTCAAATGAATCATTACATTTCAACAAATGTTAGCTTTTGTATTCCTCATCTAAGATGAATCTCTACCTTTACCAGAAGTGTTTGTGCGGAGTCACTTTTTTTCTAAAACAGTAGAGTGCAGTTACACCAAATCAAATTTGTCCCCTCAGACTTTAATTACAAATGTAATGTTTAACACAGAAAGAGAAGTCTTAAGCATTTCTTCTTACAAAAAAAAAAAATTCCTTAAAATTCTCTTTGACTTTTCTGCCCATTTTTGTAACAGCATGTATCTTTATTACAACAGCACATAAAACTTTACAGAAGGGCAATAATGCAGGAACAGCAAGTTTTTCACAGCTAATACTCAGGCAGCCAGACTACTTGATACATAGATTAAAATCACAAATTATGATGCTTTAATCCCTTGGTAATGACACTGAATGATTTCTACTGGAAAGATCATAAAATTCATCACAATCCTCACCACAATTTGCATCCCAGTTGAATTTGAATTCATAACAAAAGGGATAAGAAGGTCAATGTACCAAGCCAGACAAAAAAGAAGACGCCTGAACAGCCACTGAATATTCTATTTCAAGCAGCCATCCTTGACAAGCTGCAATTAAGATAAGATTTACTTTTATGCATCAAGTCCTTCAGTTTGATCTGTGAGGCTGCACACACTTTCCCCTATTGTCTGAAGCATCATTTCAAGATGTTCAGCACAACAATACGCAAAACCCTATCAGAAAATACAATTGTTTTGTTCTGTCACAGAGCTGGTCTGACCCAAGGACAGGGGATGCTCTGAGCAGCTGTACACTCAGCTGGAATTCAGGACTCCCAGCTTCCTTTCCCAAATCCATGACAGCCTCACACAGCCCTGGACAAACCTCTGTCGCCCTCTCCAGTCTAAAATACAAGAGTTCATCACATGGCATCAAAGTGACACTGCAGCAAGAACATTTATTCATCAACTCTGATGCTACTTAACTACCACACAATGGGGACCACTATCACCCAACAGAAGGTGTTTCTTATTTATGCAAACCCCAGGATTCCAGTAGAGCTACTTAGTCAGCAAAGGCCTCATCTCCTTGTTTTTAACCCCCTGGAGAAACCAATGAATTTATGTGTTATACCTGCCCACTGAGCTTTCCTGGGTCCTTGTAAGGGAAGAAAATCCCATAGCATGAGTTCAAATATAGGCTTAAAAAACCTAACCCAAAGCAGAAAAAGATCACACTACCCAGTACAAGTGAATCTAGACTTCAACCTTTCTCAGATACATGGATATACCAAAGAGTCACAGAATCCTGTAGATGGCTCATCTAGTGCAGCCTGCAGATACTCACACAGGTGCTCAGGACAACATCCATTGGAGCTCTGAGTTTGCTCATGGATGGACAATGAGGAATGTCTCTGGGCAACATGTTCCAGCACTTGACCACCCTCACGGTAAAACCTTATTCCTTGCAGTGAATTGAAACTTCCCATTTTTGCAGTTTGCTTCTAGTGTCTCTTGTCCTATGGCTGAACACCTCTGAGAAGAGGTTTGTGTCCTTCACTCTTCTGTTAGGCAGCTGATAACAGAAACCAGGTCTCTACTAAGGGACAGCAAACCCAATTGTCACAGTTTCTCTTCAATGCCAGGTGCTCCAGACCTGCACTAAGTGGAGGCACTGTGTGCACACCTGCATTGGTTATAGAAAGCATCTCAGTTACATGGGGAGTGACCAGATCTGGGAAACTTCTCCAGTCTTTTGCCTTAAACAAGGTCTGACTGAAGTTGGAGCTTCAGCTGAGTGATGTGTCACGCTGCCATTAAGTCACATTAATTGCTACAAGGCCTGCTAACAAAACACTACATATCTTTAAAAGGGATGGCTCCTGCTCCTACATCTCTGATACTAATTTTTTGTCAGATTTGTTAAAGCCAGTGTCAGCTATGTCATTGGATGATGTACTCTCAAAAATCCAACAGGTATGACAGGAACTCAACATGGTACAAAGAGATATGATCTTTATAAACCAAGCAAAAGGCAGAAATTTGGAGAATGTGCGAGACTAGGAACAGTTTCTGTGCTACACCACCTGATAACAGGGCAGAAAATAAGGCTCTAAGCCATTATTTTTTCAGCTTTTGCAACATGGAAGTATGGCTCAAGGAACTTCATGAGGCAGAAATAAACATCAAGGTAACAACTGTTGTACCACAGTCCAGCATCATACACATGACTGACCATTTCTTTCTTGAAAAACATCACTGGGACTGAAATCCCCTTCCTCCTTTCTCCTCGTTATCTGAATGCTGTGCCATCGGACCAGTAACAATAAACACTTATTCTTGATAAGTAAGAGGCCAGGAAGGAGAACAATGGATTCCCCAAAGGGTTCACAGAATATCAGCCTAAGAACCACATAAATGATTAAGGGGATTGAACTGAAAACCACCATCCAGAAACTGGAAATCTGTGATGCCTGGCAAGTTGTAAGAGAAAATCATGTCCTTCTGGTATGATGTGAGCAAACATCAAATGCATATATAAAATGAGCACCAGTATTAAAAGACAACCTTTTAGAGATCATAAAACCAAGAACCAAAGAATACAACTAGCTAATAATGTGAATGGTTTTAAATACACATTTTATTCTTTGACATCTGCACAGCCACTACTTCCATTAAAGGAGTATTTTTTTTGTTTTGAAGGCTTGGGGGAGTTTTTTGGTTGCTTTTCCCCTGCAGTTTCTACATTAGAAACGCTGTAGTCCATTGCTGCCTAAGTTAGGTGAGAACAGGAGACAATAATCTGATAAAGACCTGGCACTCAGATTTTTAAAAATGCTCAGAGATGCCGGATATTTTTGCACAGACTCATTCTCTCTTGTATATTACAACGGAGAGACCATGAGAGAGAACGACCATTTAGGTCATTACAGCAACATTTTCTACTCACCTAACTCTCTTCAGAGCCTGAGCTTCATCGATTTTCCATGGGACTTATCTTCCCCAGTCACTCCAGGGCTTTTGAAGACGTCACCGTTAAGCAGTAATCTAATCTTTTTCTCATCAATTGCTACCAGCCCTGACTAGTGGAAGTCAGAACCATCCCACTTGATAGCTTAAAACAAATACTTGAAACTAAACCACACAGTAAAATTTTGATTTGCTATAAACAGTATTGACTGAAGACCACAAAAAAAAAATACACTTTGGAGAGCTGATGGGTGTTGCTCAGTGAAGAGAAACAGATTAAAATAGAAAGGTGAATCCCCATTAGTCATCCAGCCTGTGAACAACACACAAAGCTCCATTTTGCCAACTTTTTTTTTTTCTTTTAATAAACTGCTATCTTCAAGTATTAAGGTGGTTCAGGACAATTAAACTGCCATCTCAGAGAAGCTAACCTGGCAAAAAACTTTAGTCATTCAGCCAGATCTGATCTATTCTGATCTATCACAGTGTGATGAACCATGTGTACTATGACAGTGAGTAAAAATCCCCTTACTATGCTGCTAAAAATACCAGCACCATGTTAGAGATAAGCATTTAAGCCATAAAAAGTAGCAAAAAAAGAGAGAAAGTTAATAAAACGTACATGGATCTATTTATGGTTTTGTGGGAAAATTTGCAGCAGCTCAAATTCTATTTAAATGCATCTCAGTCATTCTCATTATTGCATTTGAATACAACCAGCAGACAAATGTGACCCAACACAATCAGTAAGATGCAGAAATAAGGACAAATTCCAAAATGTTTCAAGACTCAACTCTAATTTTCATCTCCATAAATTGCAGATCAACTCCCTGCTCAGGTGGGCTGCTCAGGGTTCTCCCTCGGGTTATTTTACACTCCCTCAATGCTCCAGCCCTGCCCCAGCTGTACCTCCCCTCTCATTATCACCCCATTTCAGGAAGTGGGAGGTGTTCAGGGTGTACCAGCAATATGTACAACAGAAATTCTGAAGATTTTTTTTTTTCCCCTCAAGAGCCTTTTTCAGTCCTGTCCATGCACCTGCATTTTGTGAAAGCATTTCATGTTTTATTTCGGCGATCTTGGAAAACAAACCCAGCACTATGTTTTTACAAGTGGACTTGAAGTATCTGCAGTACAGAATTAATTTCAGTGATTATTCCTTGACTATCATGTTTAAGGTCATCCTACCCCCAAAAAGGCAGAAGGATATGACTACACAGCATAAATGTTGCAATTTCTCAGAGACCTCCAGTTGCAAGATAAGCTTATATCCCTTATATTTCTGCAACACATTGCTCTCTTGTAGGTCACTATAAGGGCATAAAGGAGGGAATTATGCTGCATCTTTCTCACCCACTTGGTAATAATTTCTTCCCTTTATCCCCTTTCTACATTTGTCAGCATATCTAGAGATAGACAAATGCTACTTCTTGGTGAATACTGAAGATTATTCCTACCCATCTTACAAAATCATAACAACAGTATTATGGGGAACATTACAAGGAATATTATGAGCTGGTTTAAGACCTCCACGTTTGGCCAGGTTTCAGCTAGGAAATGAATTAAGCTGGAAGAGCGTCCATTTGACATTTATTCAGCAGCTATCTGTCGCAGAAATTTGTGCATGTGGAATTACTCTTTCAAAGTTTCTTTTGCAAGAAAGTTGTTGGATATGTATTTCAAGTTGATGAGGCCCAAAAACCAATTGCCAGTTGCTAGCTGATTTTTGGAGCTTCATTTTAACTGTGTTAGCTCCTGTTTATTAAATTTAAGATATGTATTTTTTATTTTTAAACAGCACTTTGTAGTTTTTTTTCCATTGCTGGCAATTAATTTGTTCAGTGAAGAAAAAAAGAATACTTTCATGTATTGCTATGTTTTTTAATTCTCTGCTGATGTGTGATTAAGTATTCTCTTTCACACAGAACAAAGAGACTTGTTTCTCTGTTATTTTCTCCTCTTGTTTTAGGAAGTACAGATGAATCCATTTTATCTTAATTTGATATTTCTAGCAAAAATTAAACTGATGTTTTACTTTACAAAGTTTTTCAAAGCGTCATTTTTTTCACAAAGTTAAAGATGAACTGAGAATTATGTGTTTTATGTAGAAAATCTTTGCCTGACTGTGATAAATACTGTGAAAGGAAGGTTACTGTAGCAAGTTTAGACATAAGTTTGATATGAAGGTGTAACACACTTCATATTCCAGAAGGACCTGCCAGTCAGTTCATCTTACATATTTTCACTCTCTACCTTTTCCAGAAGTCAAAACTATTTTACAGGAAGGAAGGAACCACATAGTTAAATGACATTTTATGTTTAGCACATCAGAACAAGAAAAAAGTAGTTGGATCTAGTTTAAATTAGCAAAGATGAAACAGGGTTCTCATCTTGATCTCCCACTTCAAGATACGAAAATTAATATAAAATTGAAGTTACAGTACTTAACAATGATAGATGTCAATTTAAGAAACAGGCTGAATAATATCAAGGAACCAATCATCATGATTTGAATTCAAGGAACTAAAAAATAATTGTGGTAACTAGAGAACAGAAGAAATCAAGACTGAAATAATTTAGATGTCAGGTTATGGTCTGGTCTTACGAAAAAAAAGAAAGAAAAGAAAGGCAATATTGAGGGAAGGCATGCTGCTGCAAGGTTAATAAAATGGAAATCAGACATTGAAAAGCATTAACATTTACAATAGACTGCATCCCCAAACCCATATTTATCCAGGCATTTATGATATTTTACTGCTGCTTGGGGGGGAGGAAGGAAGGATTTTAAGGCACACTTTCTAGCACCAAAAACCATTTTATATGGAGTTAAGAAGGATATTGGCCAAAAAAGGCTAGAAGAATGTCAAATAGTTATGTGAGATGGGTCATGTGTGGCAGGCAAACCTTCAGGGATGGGGATACAAATCGAATGTATGTTGGGAATGGCAAATCCACAAGTGATTCCTATAAAATCCTGAAGAAGCAGTCCTTTACAATGGTGGCAGTTAAACAGAAACAACTCTAAGTGACTGAGAAAGTGAGTTTGATGAAATGCAATCTAATCTAACTTACTAAAGGAAATATGTATCACTGTATTTAATAAACATCAACAGAGCCTACTCTATAAAGCAAAACATTGTAAGATGCTAATACAGGTAGACAAGTAGATAATTACCTTTTCAATATCTTTTTATTAATTTGCTTCAACTGTACAAAGAAAATAAGCTTTGCTAAAGAAAAATCTATCAACCTACACATCAAGGCAAACCTGCTCACATACCTTCAGTTACATTAAATGCTCTCATTGTAAGAAAAGTACAAAATACTTTAGAATTCCTACTTTGCTTAATCATTACAACAATAATTCAGCATAGTGGCAATTGGAAACCTGACTATATTATTCTTCCATTTTAATAAGCTTTACAACTGAAAATCTATTATGCCTAAACAGCCTGATTAAAAAAAAAAAAAAAAGAAAAAGAAAAAAGTGAGGTTATTAGAAATCCTTGCTTCCATTAAAAGTGTGCTAAAAGGCTTTAGAAAACATCTCATGGTGCTTAATGAAGTGATTCATTCTCTTTCCATTCCTGAACCATTGGCTCTGTAATGGAGATGAAGAGAGAAGAGGTCTGTAGGGCAGAACTGCACACCCAGAATGCCACGATGGCCCTATTTGTTGGGCATCCCAGGACAGGTGGCTCTGCACAGTCTCTTCCATAAATCTGGCAATTCTAAAAGCCAGTTGCTCTGAACCTCAGTGTCCCGTCACACCTGTGGGAGTGGGCGATGCATAAGCTCGGCAAAGCTGGTGGTTCAGGGCAAAGAGCCTGCAAAGGCGTCACAATTCCAGGCTTTTCCCTAAGCCATCCTCAGAACAACCTGCAGCAGCTGAGAGGGAGCACTGCAGTGACTTGCTCCCACTGCCTGCTGGCCTGACCCGAGGCGAACCCAAAGCCCGTGTGTGCCTGGCAGCCTGACAAGCCAGCAGCAAGGAAGCCTTGAAGCAAGACAGCAAGACATCTTCAACAAGAGAAATAGAGATTAGAGTGTCCTACAGACACAAGTGCTTGCCTCTCTTCCTCCCTCAGGTTGTGGAGGTGGAGAAGAGATGACACCATTGGAGGTGTAAGTGATTTAACTGCTAAGTAATTATATGAAGAGGGGACTGCGACCTTTATTTTGCTAACTGTCTATTAGAAGAACTTCTCTAATTTTGACTAGGACAAATTAGCAATTTCTAGAAATAATTCTTGACCTTGAGCACATAAACCTTGAAGGCAACTATCACATAGCAAATAATTAACCAAGTGATATATTACCAGATCATACTACAGCATCCTTTAACAAGATGACATTCTACGTATTGCAAGCAGCGAATCCCTATTTTCCAAGTCTGAGTTCTGCACAGATAAAAGTGAACATTAATAAGGGAACAGAAACCAGAGGCTCAAGCATCTGAACCATGAAGAGAATCATTTAAATTGTTTCAATCTTTTGTTTCTGGCACCACGCCGCCTCGTCACATAAAGCTGTAATTGAAACCATGCGGTGTGTGTAGTGGGTTCATTACTGCCTCTGACTGAGCAGGCTCATGTGCTAACCATGCACTGATTCTTTGCATCCTTAGCGTCAAGAACTCCTCACCTACGGATTTGTTAGCACATATGGGCTCTTATTCCTTCTAGGAAATTAAAACTATCCAATACTGAAGAGCCACAAATTGATTTCCCAGTCCAACTCCCGTGTGATACTGAATGGCATGTCTGAGTATCTGCAAAATAAATCATCTGGGGAGATATTATATTCATAGACTTAAAATATAACAATGGTTTAAATAATTGATTTGTAATACTTTGCTATATGAGAAATACTCAGTCTACTGCAAATCCTTATTTGCTGAGTAATAGCTTTCCACGGCTGAAAAGAATGCATGAATTTTAGAATTAAGTACCTTGCCTAGAAATAATTAATATATGATTTTAATATTAAGTATAATTTCAATTACTTCTCGAGGAGATACCATCTAAGTATCACCTCTAATATGCCTTGAAATGAAACCATATCTTTTACACAACATATAAAATAAAGTCTGATAATGACATATTTGTAGAATTTAACACTCATATCTATTTCATTAGACTTTGTAACAGTTCTAAGCTAATGAGTAAACTTTCATTCAGGAAACACAGGTGAAAATTCTGTGACTGTTCAAAACACTCTTTGTCCTCTAAAGTAAGGTATTGCCAAGTAAACTGAAACAACATAAAAGTACAAAGATACAGGTCTCTGCAGTGCAAGAGAGCTGTCAATTTTGACTGCAGAACAGCGAGAGGTTTTCAGAACAAGTACTGTACTTTCAGGCTCTAATGCTGCTTTTTTTTCAGAACTATAAACAATGAAAGTATTTCACACATTTGGTGCATTTACTGCTACTCTTAAACATTTAAACTTATTTACTACTGTATGACAAATTCTGCTCTCTACAGTAAGAATTTGTAATGTTTTCATAAACAAAATAAGAGGATTAAGTAAAAACATGCTGTCAAAGGTCTGTTCTTACTCCCTTCCTAAACTGTTTTCAGTCTTTAACATCAGATGAGCTTGGGCCATCATGCAAATAAACTGAATTTCTGGTCAATGCAAGAAGAAAAATACAAAGAAAATGAAGCCTCCCTTCTTAGTTTTACAGAAGTATCACAAGATATTCTCAGGTGGGGGGTGGAGAGGGAACAGATATATAGGGAAAGAAGCATTCATAGCTTGCTGCTATTCTACCCTGAGGTCACGATTTCACCTTTATTCTTTTGGCTGTTTCATCAGCTTGTGAAATCATAAGCACTTACCTTCTATATTTCAAGCTCTAATAATCCACCTCTGCCCTGGGAATTCATGGGGGGGGAGTAAGTTAAGCACTTCATCCTAGGAAGCAATATTATTAACATGACATAGTTCAGTTGGTATTTATTTGTGGGTTCAAACCTGGGCTGTGTTGTTCGTGAAATTAAATTATTTAGCTATAAATGAAAGTTTGTGCAATTCTTAAATAAAAATGCATTCTTCTGCCACACTGTACAGGAGCTGATCGTGTTCACGCCTGTACTTGTCTGACCAAGAAGCTCCTCTGATCTAAGCGTGGCTGTTTTCCTATTTATAGGTACAAGTATTCTCATAACAAGCAAAGACAGGAATATATTAAAGCTAAGATGGTGGCTTTACATAAAGCACCCATTTTATTTACACTAAATAAAAGCTAAGCTACAGCACCTGATTAAGTGTAATGTTTAAAAGAGCCTGTGCAAACAGCCAGCAACTTGTAGACTCCCTCCGCCTGATCCGTTTCCTTCCGTAGCTTAGCAACATTAAGACTATAACAAACAAAAATTAATTGTGCCAACGCTAATTTCCGTGTGTGATGCTCATCCATGTGCACTGGAACCATTTACATCTTAACCTGCCACGTCCTGCACATCACACACCCCCCCCCCAATAAATCACTGCAGTGCAGCTCAGGGGTGTTGTGCCGAATGCGAGCAGGAGCTGCACCGTATCTCACTGTCAGTGGGAGCCAGTGCTGCTGAAGCAGATGTTTCATGTTGATAAGCAGAGAGTGGAAAAGAAATTTCTAAGCCATTTTTCCTTTTTTCTTCACTTTCTCTACCATCCTTGGCAATAACTGATCCAGTACATGTGCAATGTGTAGCCCCTGTGCTTAGAGTAGACTTCTGTATTCCTTTTGCTAAATCCAAATTAGCATTGGTCATGTTAAATCACAAACCCCCTCCTTTCAAAGTTCCTTCTCGCTCCTCCAATTGGGACATCTCTCTTGCTATCAGATAGGGGTATTTAACTTCCTTTTGGTTATAATTTCTTAGGGGTTTAAGAGGGAAATACACAACTTACGTCAACAGTATTTATCAATACAGGTATAAAAACTCCTGTACAATGGGAACCTACAATCTAAGGCACGTGTTATCTCACTGCTAAGACATCAGAATTACAAAATGCAAATTTCAGTACAATTCTATAAAATTGTAATTATATCCTGCCATATCCACAGTGTTTGTTAAATCCACCACGGTGTGAATTGTCAAAATTAAAAACCAGCACCATAGGCCAGAACTGAGGGAACTGAAACCTCATTACAACACTGAGAAAAACTGGTAGGTTGGTACAAAGGCTCACCTACATTTATAGAATAATTTATATTGGATGAGACCTCTGGAGGTCATCCAGTTCAACCCCAGCTCCAAGCAGATCAAATAAGACCTGGCTGCTCAGCACCTCACCCAGTCAAGCTCCCAAAATCTCCAAGGATGGAGACTCCATATCCTCTCTGGGCACCAATCCCAGAGTTTGACCGTGTTGAACAAAATTTCTTCTACATTAATGAAAATGTTTCCACCTGTCTGTTGCTCCTGGAAGAACAGGCTTGGCCTCATCTTCTCTACACCCTTCTCATAGCTTACATCCCAAAAAACCACCTGGAGGACAAATTATTTTTTGGGTATCCCTGCAGTTTTCCTCTCCTTCCCCACAAAGAAGGGCTACATTAGCTGCACATTCCAAATGTTTGGAAGTCAACTGAGCTATGTGGAACTTTAGGAACTGTGCATCAGCCTGAGTTTCCCTTAAAAATGAGTTTATAAATTAATTACCAGTTTATAAATAGAGAACTGCATTGGAACATAGTCTGGAAAATGTGAACACACCACTCCATCTCAATGCAACCTGAGTTACAACAAATCAAAAATGCACGGAAGTCTAACAATAAGATAAATTATACCTTCCTCAGTGGTTAAAATATTTGAAGTAGAAAAAATAATTTAAAAATCTATAAAACATACTCTGGAATTTATTGTCCTTTAAAAGCTCTGTAATATTAGTTGCAATCACATCCCTACAAATTAAATATATATTAGGCTACGGAAATCAATGTAGTTAGAGAAAGTAAATCAAAGGCAGAATGCAGCTTTCCGATTATAGTGAAAAGAACTTGCTAAAGATGTAAGGACTCCTAAATACTGTGAGGCTTTTCAAGATATTTCCTTATCATTAGACTGCTAGTTTTGTGAAGTCAGGAAATATGTAATGTTTACTTAAATTCAGTTGCAGAGGTCTGTTAATATGTAAGATTTCTACTTTAAGAAGTACATTTTATTTAATTAATTGAATTACTTGAATAAAAATGGCAGAAGTAAGAGGACATCAGGGGCAAATTTTTAACACTAGGTTAAACACTAGATAAAAATTATTACAAGCTATTATCTAATCACAGAATCCACACTGCCAATATTTTCAAGAGTAATGCAGGTAAAAGGAAGCTGTTGTTTTAAATTTCAGGTGGTTTTCATCACTGCCACTGTAACATGGGTTAAGAAAAGGTCAAGCTTATACAGGAAAGAAAGGCTGCTTGGATAGATCCAAACTGCTTTGGAGACACTGATTTGGGGAGGAATTCCCTGTTTTAGACTATGCAAGGAAGAGGGAAGATACTCTGGAATAATGGTACAGGACAAGAGAGAGTGCTCTGAGAGAGATCTTTCTGGTAAAGAAGAATTCATGGAGATAGATTTACTGAGGCAAGACAAACAATAAAGGATGGGAAGGAACAGGGTAAAATGCTCTGAAGCACCTACATGACTTGGCAATCTTCATTTTGGAAACAGATCAATTTTAGTGGGAGTCTGAGGTTCCTGTCTGCATCTGATGGCAGATCTCACTTAAGTCCTGTGAAAATTTTACCTTGACGTAAACCATTAAATCTGAACCAGAAGGTGAGCTTGATTTCATATCTACTGGTGCAGTACATTTAAATATATATACATATTTAGCATACTATATAAGTGCAACTGGGTTTCTTAATTCTTGGATTTAAAATTGTAGCATTATGAAGACACCCTAGTCACTGATAAAGACTTATTATTATTATCTGTATTTTAAGTGAGAAAATACAAAATCAAAACTAACAGACCTCTAGCAATTACAAACCCCATGAACCTGGTGCTGCCTGTCACACCTGTGCCTCCAGGTATAAACTGGTACGTTGCAGTAACTTTATAATCATGCATAAAAAAGAACTATCTTTCCATCTGGATGTAAATGAATCATTTAAATACCATTATGATTCTAAACTTGGTGATTTCAATATACAGACAAAGCTTCTAATCTCCTTTGTTTTCACCCATTCAATCTTCCTGGTATTTATGACTGGTCAAACATTTAGGTTTGTTTGAATTAACTAATGGCTCAGGGTTTTGTGAAGGTCACCATCCTGCTTTACACACATGGCTGATTAACACACACCCAGAGCTAAAAGCATCAGATATTAAATTTTGAGTTAAGCACCCGTTCTAGCAGGGACTGCAATCACCATCTGCAGCACTGCCTTCCTTCAACCTTGACACTGCCCTAAATGTCAGGCACCACCCCCCAGCCATCAAATCTGTGCATCCCTCTAAAGGTCTCTGCTTCCACACAGCCCACCCTGAGCTCAGACACTCAGCTCAGCAGCCCCTGTCCCCACGAGCATCCTGCAGTGAGCTGGGCTCCAACTGCAGCCCTTCAGCACAGCCACACTTCCTCCTGACTCCCTCTCCTTCCATGGAATGAGGAACACTGTGAGGAAAGGAGCCTGCCAAACACACCAATCTGACAGGTCCCATTGTTCTGTGTCCACCATGCGGCCTCTCAGAAAACTGAGAGTATAAAAAAGACCCTCAGCATCCATTCAAACCCACAAATATTCCTAAAGCTGCAGGACAGATCCAACACCTGAAATGCTCTTTACTGTCAAGGAAGTCCATTAGTATTAACTATGTAATAATCAGCTTTTGTCTTTTCCTCTGTAGCAACTCTGCTGTAGCTGTTGCTCCCACAGCACACTGCCAAAATACACGAGAGGAGAGAATGACAAAGAAAGAGAAAGAAGAGCAAAAACTTAGCCAAAACTTCCTTGGCTTCGACACTCAGAAGCGGAAGGAGCCATCTCCCATAACCACACTTGACTGCAACCCATCACAGAAGGAAAACACAACAGGCAAAGAAGCTGCAGCTGTTACTGGAAAAGATGTACAAGGAAATGCTGCCAAATTTATTTCCAAAAGTATCACAAACCTGAACATCCCAGGAACAGAGTGTCTGCAATACGGCAGCATGTAAAGAAGATAAGAAATGCCACTCTACATGTTTATCTGCCTGCATGAAACAAAGGAAAGTGTAAATATTCATTCTCTTACAGGAACTAAACAAACAAAAATCCTGCAACTTTTTATCTGTGACTATGAGGCCAAAGGAATAAGGAGCAACAGACCTTGCTTGGGAAGGCTGGCTCTCTTTAGGGACTCTTGTAGGGTGCTGGGAGTTAGTCTAACCTTTTACTTCAGAGCTCTTGCCATTTAGGTGTAATATATTAAATGCAGAATCACATAAACATAGGCAAATAGCAACAAAAAATGCTTAAGTACAAATTGAATAAGTTAATGCTATTTGAATCGCTAATATTTTAATTTTATCTAATAAAAAATACACAGACACAAGTTTCTCACAGCATGGAGTCGCCAATGTACTGTGGGCAGAAGCAGATGCACGTTCCCTGTATCTGAAGATTTTTAAAACCTTCCTGCATAATTGTACCACAAAGTGTAAGTTCAAAAACCCCTTTACAATCACAACCACGTTATCCTGATGCAAGAATATTTTGCTGAGTAAAGAGTCATCCAGAATGACAGCACCTAAAGGTGTAAAACACTGCTGTTCATCACAGCCCAGTATTAAACCTGAACCTTTAAATCATGACTATTTAGCTCTGGACTTTGTTAGCTGCCTCATGTGGCTCCTTAGCTGGTTCAAGGAGCTGCTGGTGGTAACACTGACCCATCTGCCCATGCACAGTCAGCTTTGGAGGGTCAAAACTTGTGACACTGTTCTCCTTTCCCTCTTCTAAAAAGAACAGTAAGGAAGTTGGTGAGTTATTTTACCTGTACCACAATCCTTAACCACCCTCTAATACTAAAAGTCTATCTTGGAGTCTGAGCAGCTGAAGAAAAAAAAATAAATTCACATTATGCTGAATGCTCAAGGAACAACATTCATTTTGAGTCATTATTAAGCTAACAGACCATCAAATGCGAATACTCCAAAGTATGATTCAATTAATGCTTTAACAATTACAGCTTTTCTTAATAAACACTTCCCTGCCTTCTATGGATGATTTTAAAAAAAAACCCTCAGTTCCATTTTAACAAATTTACTGCTTTTTAATAAATTATAACATAGCCAAAACAATGTTTCAAATGAGGATGCAACTGCACAAAGAAAGCCTGAAGAAGCAGACACGTACTCCTGTACAGAGGATTGTTAACCAGCCCTACCAAACTCTGCAGAAGTCCAGTTTATCCTCACTCACTAAGAGCATCACTGGGTGGGCACTTTCTCTGCTTCCCAGCTCACACTCAGGGCTCTGGTTCCTGCAGCATCAGCTTTGTTGTCTGGCTCTGCAGAGGGGACACCAAATCTCTCCTTTTTCCCCCTCCTGCCATTACTGCAGGAGGTACCAGGGCAAAGTTAACTTTCAATTTGGTTAATTGATGCAATTTGCCTGAAGCTTGCCCCTACCCGTGGGGGTGTAGAGCACATACACATATGTATACCCCTTGTCTTCTCTTGCTTTGTTCCCCAAAAATATTAAAAAGCTGCATCTGGAAATTCACTAAGTAAACTGAGAAATAAAATAAGATTTATTTGGTGAGCTAGTTGCATATAGATGAGTGATGCCAGCAACACAGGCCACACAGTGTGGGATAAACCCAGGCACCAGCACTCCCTGAGACATCCCATCTCTGTCACTCAGGAGGGCAACACATTTAACTGATGACAAACCGACTCCACAGCATTTCAGTTTGTGGAAGCCAATTTAAAATCCCAAAATGTACAACAGTTAAGAGCCTCGAGAAAATTAAACTTTGCTTTGGTTTCAGAAGATTGGGCTTTGATAGCAGCAAAAGGTAATATGGTAAATAAATGGGAAAATATGGAACTATTTTAAGAGCGGCAGCTTCCAGAAGAGGGAATCTTTGCAGAATTGCTCTCTCTGGTTGGAAGGCATAAGCCATGGACTAAAAAAGGAACAATATTTCACAAGCAAGAAAGGAAAGTCATTGCAAACAGACTGGCTTTTCTCGCTGCACCTACCTTTTCCTAAACATAACTTCTAAAATTAATTGAACCCAATCACCCAAGTTTCCATATGAGGAAAAAAAAAAAGGGAAAAAGAGGGAACGAAAAAAAAAAGCTAGAAGAATCTAACAGGGCTGTTGAAATGAAGCTGTAATATTTAATCGGTATTAAAACTGAGTTGGGAGCCAGTCAATACCCAATAAATTCATTTTGGTGGTAAACTATTTAAATTACAGGCTGTTAAAGGATTTTTCTCTAACAAATTGACATCTCATTTCTATAGAGAAGTTCTGCAGTGTTTTATTTAAAACTTCAATTAACCCTTTGATGAACGAAACAGTAATTTGTTATAGACTTAACTAACATTTCTAATAGATCTATTTTTAAATTCTAAAGAACTGTCCTTTTAATTTCATTTTGAGAACCAATTTTTTTCCCCCCAATTTTACCTAATAGCACATCAGTGGTGCTGATGAGGTGACATTAACTTCAACTGAAGTGAGTGAATATCCCTCAGACCTGTGTAAGATGAGCCTCCTCAGCCCCAGCTCCAGAGACCCCGAAGTTCTCCATCCCCGCTTTGGGTATAATCCCACTGACACAGAGCCCAGCTGGAGCAGATCTGCAGGAATTCACACTGCTTTTCTGATCCAGATCATAAAAACAATTGCTGTTCTCCAAAAGACACTGATACAACTGGTGTTAGATCTGCAGCAAGAGAAAAAATTTCATGCAGCCATTGATCACTGCCATCTGCATAATTGTTGCTAAAACCTCAAGAGCTTCACCAAATTCTGTATTCAGTAGAGACACTTTATCCTGTACCACTGCATTTTTGTGATGATAATTTAAAATTGACAACATTATTCTTCATGACAGAGACATTTCATGATATTACAAGGATGTTAACATTTAAATAAAATATCTGCATTTTGATATGATAAAACACACAATGTAAAAAGTTATTAAAATAATCTGAATTGGATTTTTTTTTTCTTAAACTACATAGTACAAAGTTCCAAGTTTATTATAAGTTGTTCTTTTAAAATGTAAGTCGGTTCCTTATTCTTCCTTTTGCCACATCCTAAAAATAACACCCACTGCATGTTGGGCTGTGAGTGAACATCACTGTAAGATTTAACAGAATCAGAGAGAGAAGAATGTTTGTCACA
Organism: Chiroxiphia lanceolata; assembly: GCF_009829145.1. Lineage (NCBI taxonomy): Eukaryota > Metazoa > Chordata > Aves > Passeriformes > Pipridae > Chiroxiphia > Chiroxiphia lanceolata. Next base: position 5,545,558 of record NC_045651.1, read on the forward strand.
TATGAAAAGCAGCACCAATAATTATTCAATGAATTTAGAAATCAGCTCCAGCAGGGAAGGATATGAGATTCCTGCTGATATTGGTCATCTGAGAAATAATGATTTATTGCTGTTCAGTGCATGCTTACTTATGTGGATACAATTTCCCACTAAGAAATCAAAACAAACTTAGAAGTCCAAACATTAGCATGGTTCCTTCAGGAGACTGGCAAATAAATTGAATACTAATAAGTATGTTTAGCACAGCTGATTTAGTCCATGTCCATGAAGTGTAAAACATGCAAAACCTCAATGAAGTCAAGTTAACCTTATATATTTTTTTGTTAATGGGTTAAGAAATAAGTATTCTTCTGCACAAAATTAGAGGGATACTCTATAACATTCATTTTTTCAGAACATTCTTAATGTTTTCTATTATTTATTTTAATCTCCATTCACAACTTCCCTCATTTGAATGCAGCTACTTTTGATTTAGAGCAAGGCAGGCAGACTCTATGTGTGAAATTTTAAATTAACTCTGATGCCTTAACAGGACAAAAAAAAAAAAAGCCAAACTTTCAAATCTGGCCTTTGAATTTGTGCCTTCAACTATACACATTTTTGATGGCTGGATCTGAAATGGGAATTAGCATATGCATGAAAAGCAGCCAGGTACCACAGTAATATAGAATGTAAGAATATGCAGCACTGCACCCCACAGACTCAGGACTGCAGACTCAAAAGTGGAATGCTCCGAAAAAGTATTATTTAGTTTGGTCTTTGTGGATTACTAGAAGACCTACCCAGTCATAGACTTAATTCCAGTATGTTGTGCATTATATACAGGTTTAAATCATTTGTAGGGTCAGAAATGTTTGAACTCAGCACCTATAATCCAAACACACCCACCCCACCCCAAACCCCGAGGTACTGAGAACTGAAGGAAGCCTTTGAAGCTGTTCAGAGAACACTGAACCAGTTAAAACTGAACGAGTTCCTATTGTGAGCAGTTCTGCAGCTCTGTCAGACGAGGGTAAAGCACTGCCACTGATTCCCTGCAGCAGTTCCCTGGGGGCTGCAGCCACCAGGGATGAGAGGAGACACAGAATTCCTGCTGCCTTTTGCTATATGAGCAATGCTATCACCATATCTGCTTTTCTTCAGTTGTCCCAAAGCACAAAATCAGGAACTTCAAGGTTCCTGTTTCAACTACAAAATGTACATTTTGTAGTAAAGTAAGTTTTCAAGAAAAAAAAGGAGAACCAGTGAGAAATTGTGTTGTTTTCAGTCTGTAATGCTATTCCAATCAAAAGTTGGGAGAATTAACAATTCTAGAACTGTAGAGTAATGCCAGATGCTGCAGCCAGTTGTTGTTGACTATTTAAAAAAAAAGTCAATTTGAACACATCCTGACAGTATGATGCTCTCTTACAACTCTTTTGTTTCTTACAGGGTTCCAGCTGGGAAATGACAACTGGAAGACATCTGTCCTTATATTCCAAAAATCTGTAAAGGACAAGCTTTTTATCAGACTGGTGACAGCTTTTTGTTGAAAATATAATTTCTCAGTTAATCAATTATCTATCCAATTAGATAGCTTTTTGAACAAATCCATCTTTTCAAAAAAGGGAATGACAACTCCTCAGCCTCCCACTAATATCCTGCAAATATCCTAATCAGCTTCCTACAGTCATACATGCTCTGTGAAGCAAAAGCCTGATTGGGTCTCCTTGTAATTGTGAGCCCAACTTCATCTAATAGCTCTTGCTAAGTAATAAGCTTACCAGATATCACAGGCAAATTATGGCACCAAGTTGAATACATACTTTGTACTGCTCCTGAATGAATATGAATGCCTGTTTAACTTTACTTAGCTCTTGATCCTGATTCCATTCAGCTCACAGAAGAAAAACAGCCCTTGATATTAATGCAGCAGAATCGAGGCGGCAGGCACATAACCCACTCAAGTTCTGCAGAATACTCAGTTAAGAGCATTTAACTCTGGTTAAATGAATGCCTGTGCACTCCTAAGATTGGGTTTAAATATTTGAAATTCAAGAAACCAAATATTGCATGGTGAAAGATCCCTTCCTTCTGATCCAGCTGTCGTACAACTGTTGGCAGGTTTGAGTCCAGGACACCGGATCGTTCTGATTCCTGAGGTGTTGAGGACCTTCCTCTGCAGTCACTGCTCTGAAGGCAGGATGAAGAAAGGACATTCTGAGATAGTGACCTCTAAATGATCTCCAGCCATTCCTTCCAACCTAAAATATTCCATGGTTCCCTAACATGGACTTAAGCCCAGGACACCAACGGCCTTTTTAAAACAGATCTAAATAAAAGGATCTCGTGGGCTCCAGTATGACCCCACAAAACAGAACTGGCTGTTCAAAAGAATCTTTCAAAGCCAGAATAGAACTGTGCCTTTTGAAATCTCATTTATTTTATGCAGTCCTCCATAAAACATAATTCTCTTCAAAGTCTCAGGTGTCTAAAATGTTTACACTTCCAACTGAGATGTGAACAATCAGGAATGGATTTAATTCTGCTCACAATTGTATCCCAGGTTAACCCCCTTTTCCCCTCCTCAGTTACAACTGCACACGCACTTAAGAGAAAGTCACAAGTGAGAAGGCTTTTGATGATCATTTTATCTTTAAAATTCACCAGAAAAGTAGCTTTTCTTCTATGCAACTCCCTTAGAAATCTTCCAGACGTTTTTATTAAATAGAAATCTTGCTAAACATCACAGCCAGATGTCAGATACTTGTACTCCATCAGTAATTTCACTTTCAATGGTCAAACAGCAAAGTCAACCAATTGCTACTCTGTTCCACTTCCTCCAAACAGATGAAAAATATTGCAGTGGTAAGCACAAAACAGAAGCATTTGCATTTTAACTGGAACTAGTAAGGTCAAAATGATCTGTGCTTACAGAGCCAAATCTAGTAACACAGGGTATGAAATGACACTGGGTGAGTATTCCAAGAATTAATGGATACCAAGAGGGACACATATAAATTTATGTTGATATTTTGATGGAGAATTTGAAAGAGATTAGGTTCATGGCAAGCTCCTGAGGGAACCATGACCAAGATAAGGAGTATGAGCTATGAGATTCATTTCTGAGAATTACTTAGAAAATAAATAAATAAGCAGCCACAGAAGTTTTGATGACTGGTGTACTGAGACTTACACCTGGCTTGCAGTCCTTGGGGAAGAGTTAAAAAAGAGTCCAAGAAATAATGGATTTTCAAGCAAAAAATGTGATCTGTTGAAAACAAGTGAATAGAAAATACAAAGGGGGTGGTGGGAATGAAAGCAGGACGATACCAGTGAACCCAGAAAACCAGCAAATTGTAAATAAGACATTTAAACCATCATAAAAGACAGATTCATTGAAGTCCTTGGTATCTAAATGTCATTGTTCTATTTTTAGATGTCTGGTATTTTACACAAAATATGACCTGTAATAATTGATATTTAACTACTGTATTCAATTTGTAAACATGATATAAAGGAAAAGACCAGATGAATACTTTATAGACGTTAAGAAGATGGCGTTGCAAGGACAGTGATTAAAACTGGAAGGGTTTACTTACATCCTCTGAGATAGCACACTGTATACATCAATCCCTCACTGTCTGTCCCGCTAATTTGCATGAGCACTATAATTGACAGCTTGTTAACAGCTTATTAGGGACTCAGAAACCCTGTAACAAAACACCACACGCAAAACTAGGGAGTGGACAGAGGCTCCAGCCATAAATGCCATTTTATCAATCCCAGCTGAAAACTGCAGATCAAATACTGCCGCTCGATTATTGCATAAGAAATAGTTATGATTGGGGTGGGGCTAGAAAATCAGCAAACACAGGAGTGAGAATATACAAACAGCCCCACCAGGTCAGAGAAATGGGCCATCCCACCCGGTTTCTTGTCTCCAACAGCAGCGGGCTCCCTGATAGCCCCTGCACAGCCTCCAGCAACCTGCAGCTCTAGGACTGCCTAAGCCAGGAGTGGTGTTTAACATGTTTAACAGCCACTGATGGATTTTTCTTCTGCTATGAATCCCTCTAAATGTATTTTGAACCTCTGCAGAGTTTGAGCACAATTAAATGGTTTAGAATACCTTGCCACTGCCAGTCTCTCTGTAGATGTTATCCTAACGCTCGTTTCTGGGGGGCAAAACAAACAAACCAATTAATATGTAAACTGCAACTCTTATTTCTCTGGATTTCTCAATACAATGTAGTTACAACATGGCATTACACCAGTCCACGATGGAAAATGTCTATTAGCATGAATTGCAACATATCACATGAAAGACAATAACCGCATCATAACACATAGAGAAAGCTATTTGTATTTTCTGGTGAGGGAGTACAGAGCTACTGAATGTTGTCCTTACTTATCTTAGGATGAAAGCCTTATTATAAGCTCATTTCAGTTGAACAAATCTCTCTGGGCTCCCTGCTGAGCAAGGCATTTAAACTTTAAAGCTAAAGGCATTCATTTTGCTTTGCTGACAGTGGAAACCTTCCTGCACAAGCTCCACGATGCACATGGAAGCTTTTAGATCGCTCGGTGGCAGGATGCATTAGGGCATTTAGCTGCTTACTGCGTCTCTCTGCAGTGCACGGACATCAAAGGCATTCATTTCCACGGGCAGCCAGAGTGGGCTCTTCAGTGCAACCATCAGCAGCCCGCTCAGGTTTAAGTGCTCTTTTAGATTCCAAATACAGAATACGGTGACAAAATATGCTGGGCAGTATTTTTTGCAGAGCATCCTGACTCGCTGTTATTTCCAGGAGTGTTTGGTGTAGTGGTTCAGGCTCTGGGGGGCTGAGGGGCCCTTCTCTGGGTCACAGCAGAGGATGTCCATCAGTGTGGGATAGATGCATGTTACAGAACCACAGCTTCCTAATTTTCCCCATCCCTGTTCATAACAGCTTCTACTAACAAAGCTCTTTTTGTTTTCTTTTTAAACAAAATAATCTTTTGCTTATCCCAGCTGGTGATCCCTGTCTATGAAAAGTTACTGTCTAACACAAATACTCCAAAGCCTGACTACACACTGCAAATGGGACCAGGCACTTGAGTGTACATACTCAGAAGCAAGATCTTAAAAGCTTATCTGCCTCTGTACTGGGTGAATCAGAGATCAGAACCGAAGTTTAATCACTTCAGTTCACCCAAGTGTGACATGACCCCAAATCAAACACCCAAATCACAAAAACTCCCTGCCATAAAAAGCAAGGCAAATAAAAAATGAAATGATTTTCATCTGAGTCTCTCTTCAATTTTACCCAGCTTAAATGTTGGCTCTAACCTTCACTGAAACCAACTCACTGAAACCAACAGCAGCCTGCATGGGCAACTTTTGATCATCTATTGGTAGAAGCTGCTTCTACAGTAACACCAAAAAAAGTTTTTTAAAATAAGGATGCTGTATGTGGCAAAAAGAGTATCTCAAAAGAAATGTTGTCTGTTATTCTTTAGGTGCATGGGTGGGGGTTTTTTTGTTGGTTGATAAGGGGTTTTTTTAAAACATTCAGAGCTTACTGTTGCAAATAAGCATGAGAGTAATTTAGTACTAATTGTTATGAATACATAGATCAGCAAGATTAGGAAATTACTATGTGACTGCAGTGTTTGTTACCCAGGCTGCATGCAGGTAACAATATAGAGCTCACAAAACTGCAGGAATAAAGCATGAGACCAAGCCAAAAACTCACTGAAACATGGGCTGATCAATATCTGAAGAGTTAAATGCAATAATTATGGAAACAGTAGTTTAGCAGACATGTTTTGCTTAATGTATTAACTCCAAAAAATTAATACATATGACTCAAACACAAGATTTGATATCAATATAAAGACAGAAAATTTTAAGCAGAAGGAACAGTCCATTCTTCATTAAAAACCAAACAACAAAGAGTTGGCTTCAACAAGTTAAACATTAAGAAAAACTTTCTAATGACAAAGAAAGCAAAGGAGAGGAACAGATGAGTGGAACTGAGGAGGTCTTCATCATGTGTATAAACTGATATGCCAAGCCCATGGACTACGTAACCTTTAGAGGTCAGTCTCAGACTGCAGCTGGGAAAATGTTCCTCTAATTAAAATTAGAAAGCAAAATTATTTTAGGAGAATGAAGAAAATAATTTGCTTTTAAAGCTTAAAACAACACCACCAAGGAAAACCCGCTGACACAAAGCCAAAAGCAGTTCTGCTCTCTGGGGGTCAGGTAGCAAATGCAGCAGCTTGAAGAATCATCTCCAGCACCCAGGTACCAGGAAGAGATCCCAGGAGGCAACAAAACTTACACACTGGTTACCTGTAAAATTAAGAATTCCCCTTACATCCTATCTTTTAACTACTAAAAACATATTTCATATTTTCCATTTCATATTTTCCTTCTCTTTACAAGAGTTTTAACTGACACAACCAATACTAAGAAAAATGACTTACCACTCCACTTCATAAAGCTCAACAAGAATTTTAATTTGATGTTCAGAAAAGGTTATTTATCCAGAGTACTACTGATATACCATTCCTTAGGCTCACAAAAAGAAGGAGTTAACTGTACAATCTGCTGTCTTTTGTTTTAGTCTACTCGCCTTCATATTCAGGCTCTGCCTGTTACTACTTCGAAAATATATTTGCGGAATTGGCTTTAATCACTAAGAATATTACAGAGGGAGCCAACCCACAATATGGTAAATGTGAAAATGGCAAGATTTTAAATTTAAATTCCAAGTGTCCAGCAACCAAGCAGGGCAAGCTGAGAAGAGTGGGAATTGCTACAGCATTGGCCAGGAGTCAATTCTTATATGCTGATTACCTGATCTAACTACCAGTAATTTTGATGGTCTTTGGCAATCTTTATTTTACTTACAAATATTTGCATAAATGGAAAATAAGGCATTTTAAATAGCCTCAAATCAGCTGTAAGAATAAAACCCAGCTGTATTTACTGTCCTCCTAAAAAGGCCCTGCTGCTGCTGCACCCAAATTTGCGGTGCTCTGTAACTACGGAAATTGTGATACAGGATGGCATTCACTTTTACCTTACCCTAAGCAATACTATTTCTCCAACTGTAAAGGAAACCCACTATTATATACTGTGCACTATCACATTATAATCTATTTAAAAGAACTGGCGCAGCTACAATAAAAACCCTCCTTTTCTGTAGCTTGTTCTTTGCAAATCACCCAAATGGCAGCAGTTGAGGAGAGCCTTTGGTTTCTTTTCACGTTGGCACGGTAAACCCCCTCTTGTTCGAGACACACATATCCCTCAACTTCTGTCAAAAGCAAGAACAAATTTCCTAACCAAAACTGAAAAGTCCTTGGCTTTTCAAATGACTATAAATTGCATGGCTAAGTGCATATGGCCACAGGGCTGTCACAGTTACTTTTCCTGACAATTCATCATAGCATACTAATTCTGTAATATCATTACTGTGTCTCTTCTCACTGTACCGATCCAGCCAGTTAATTTAATCAACTAATAATAGATTCAGAAATGGATGCAAAGGGCCCTAGCACTTCAAATTATATTACTAGAGATGCACAGCAGTGAAAACAATGTATTCTGTACTTGCCATTAAATATAACCCCAGTAACTTATATTCGTCTAGTAAGTTGGAAATTTTCCTTTAAAAGCGAAAGAAAAAATATTTGCATGGGTGTAAAAAAGGTCTTTTTCAAGAAGATTAAAGAACCAGTTTATTTTACACTGAGCATAAATTAAAATTACACTGCATTAGTTTAAGTAAAAAATTATAACCAACTACTTAATCAATTCTCACAATTACTGCAGGTAGGTTTGAAGGTAAAAAAAACCGCAGGAGAGAAATACCCTTCTGTAGTGGAAGCTAAAGGTGTATGATTAACTGCAAAGTGAGCCATTCAAAAATGGCCAATTAATTTTATTAAATTTTAATCTTCTCTGAAAATGTCAATGATGATTAAAACATTATTCTCTCACACCTCAGTCCATTTTGCATATCATGAAGACTAATACTTAAACTTTGCAGGATTGAAAAAAAAAAAAAAGTAGCCTAAAACGTAAGCATGACTGGAATGCAGACTGCATCCAATTTTTGCTTCTGAAGCATTGACAATCAGCGTAGCACCCTGAGAAATTTTTGAATATGCAGCACAGGCTTTGATCTGATTTCTGCTCACTTCAGCTGCAGAATGCACACAACCCACACACCGGACATGGGGGCAGCCACACTCCATGGAACGATTCCAAAACACATCCATGTGTGTGTGCACAGCTGTACCTCATGCACAGACCTGTATGTCCCAAGTAGTTCATCAAGTCCTTCATCAGCAGCATGTTTTTGCTCTCCTGCTCTCCCAAGCTGAGGAGCAGCTCTCACACACACACCCCACACTCACTGCGTGGGCGGCTGTGCCCGGTCCCGGCAGGGATCACACTCACCTCGACTGACAGAACTGCTTCACATCCCATTTGAGCTACTGGAGCATTAAAAATGACAAGGGTGCCACTCTGGACGTGGTGCATTGTGAGGAAATCACGTTCAACAGACCCAATTTCAACCCCCACGTAGAATTTTCTGCTTAAGACTAAATCTGGATGAATCACCAATGGTAATCCAATTAATCTTTCGTGGAGCTCAGACTAAAGTCAATGAAAGTCTTCACTTGCCGAGGCACTTTGTGTACTGCAGCCTAAAACAAGGCAAAAGTGTGTGTCCTAATGTAAACAGAGTTAATTTTGGCAAAACTCAGTGAGAAAGGGTGATAGAGATTTATAGACTTACTCTCTGGCCACGATTCAGGAAGGCAAATGTTTAACATTTTAAAAGCAATTAGAGGCCTCCAAAATGCAATTAATCTTCTGTACCTGCCAAAGTGCTCTCCCCGAAACGAGGGTGCCTGAATTCAGACTCACATTCAGGCCAGGCTAAATACATATTTCTTAGAGCACATTATGCAGAGATCTCCGTGTACTTCCCTCTTTAAGGTGTCCAACGTCATTTGTTACCAAGCGCGATCCCAATTACGCCGACCCGGTCTGAAAGCAAGGTATCTGCTTGAGCACCATAATCTAACAAAACAAATAATTTTCCTTTCATCAATATACAACAGCTTTGTTCATTACTGGGAAACGTTGGGTGGTGAAGTATTGAGTGCTCTGCATTTTACGCTTAAATCAATGTACTGTCTTGCAGTTATGCCACCTAATGTGTTTTTAAGCCATGCGCTACAGAAATCAATGTGGCTCTTATTTGATATTCAGTGTTAAGTTCAGCCTCATAAATTTAGAATTGCACTCTGTTATTTTGATGGTTATGTATTAACCATGTCCTGTAAGTTTTATGATTTTATATTCAGCCGTGCAGTAAATCACGCCAGTTATACACAAATGGCATGTGGTGGCTTTGCTTTTTCTGTCCCTCCTGAAAGGGAGAGTAAAGGATGATTCATGTGACCTATCGGGGAAGAAAAATACAGTATATCAGATAAAATTCAGAAGGTGTATCAGTAACAAAATTAGGCTCCATAAAATTTAACTGAGTCTTTTCTGAGACAAACTGATTTGCAGCAGATAAATGGGTTTGATATACTTCATCTTACCAATATTTTACACTGGAACAGGCACACAACAGTTGATCATTCTCTGGAAAACATCTATGCTGTTGTCTAGAAATCAAATGCTACACTGAAAATATTTTTGGAAAAAATGGATATTTGTAAACAGAACGAAACCCAAGCCCTTTCCCAGCAGCTTCTAAAATGTTTTAATAATGGAAAAAAACTTTTCTTAATTTTTTTAAAAATTATTTAAATAAATTTTTTCTTGTACAAGAGGCCAGAAAAACAGTGCTCTGCAAGACATACCTTTTTATTAAAAAAAAAAAAAAGTGGAAATTTTGTTTTTACATCTATTTGCAATTTAACTCCTTGCCATGGAACAAACCACAGGTTCCTAGACCACATGGCAATATAAAGATTGTTAGCTCCTTTCATTAAATGTAGTGAGACAGTGAAATGCCCTTAGTGACAGAGAAGACTGTCACACCAGAGTTACTCTGTTGTCTTCCACTTTCTCAGGTGAAATCCTGAAACTAAAATCCTCTTTCATTTTCCAAGAGCTGTTAAAGACTGGAAAGGGCATTTAAAATAATAGTGTACAGCACTGTAATAATTTCTTTTAAAATCATTAAAGTTTAAAAACTATATGGTTAAGAATCACAGGAAAAGACTGTGTGTTTCTCCTGACAGCAATCTGAATCACATAAAATAATCTGACAGTATCTATAGTGTATTCCAGGGGAAAAAACAAGAAAGCTTTTCTTTAAAACTAGTGATGTATTTGCTGAGCATTTGCATGGATTTCTGTACAATCAGACCCCAACAGTTCCTTGTTATAGTAGAGTAAAAACATGTTAATTTATGTCATTCCACTGGGCTGGAGTGCCCTGACTCTGGGGGAGGAGGTGCTCACATCTACCCCCAGTTTCCCTTGTCTGAGACTCTGAGAGCTAAGTCCTGCACTTTCTGAATTACAAGTTAGATCTACATCACACTGGAAGCTGGAACTTTACAGTTCAGAATTAGCCCCGCCACAACAGTAATAAAACCAAAATGTAACTCAACCATGAAATGTATTAAATGAGGCACTGCCAAACAAGTGCATTTGGCCTTGCACGACTTCCAACAGGCCAGTGAGCTCGGCTTGTCAGGCCTCACCTTCTACACCAGCTTGGTTTCAGTTCTGAACTTATTTTCACAAGTTGCTTTGATAACAAATAAACAAATTAGACTGCACAGGTCTAATTTGGGTGAGTTAAGAATCACAAATAAAGCCATTTGTACGTTAGAGGAAGACAATGAGAATTTTTTCTGTTTCTGCACTGGGATAACTAATACATACAAGTCCTGATGCAATGAGTTCTTTCCATACAACTTTTATCAACTAGAACTGCAGACATCCAATGAAAGGATTGGATTGGATATTACTAAGGCTATTAGGAATTTATTTTGAAGCTAACATGCAGTTTATGCTATGTGTTATTAAAATACGTGATGGCATTTGATTTTTTTGTGCTTCTGCCAGCAAACTGTCCTCATCTGGTGCTGGGAATTAAAAACAAATTCTCCTGGGGCAGGATCTCCCTCCTCTAAAAGATGCATGAGTGCAGAGAGCTCTGGGGTACTGGAGGGCCAAAGATCCTTCCTTTCCTTTTGGAACAGTCATCAAAGACCAGCAAGTGCATAGCACACACAGAGAAACAAACCCAAAAAGCTTTAAGAAATAAGAATGACTGATAAGAAAAATAATCATACTCAAATTAGCTCTTGTACACTGCTACTCCTATTCTTTTACAGTATGTTTTTCTACAACACAACAAATGCTGGGAAGCAAAATTAGATGCTCTTATCTTCCAATACTTATTCTAATCTTGAGTCCCAATTTTCTCTGCACAAACCACATATAGATTTAGATTCTGACAGTGGGAACTGAGAAATATTTATAGATAAAGAGAATGAAAAAGGTGAGAGCGCTACAAAGGATGTTACATAATAATTACCTCTCCCTAAATGGGAAATGTTTTTATTCATCATATCGGTTAAGCTGAAGGAGTTCACTGCCACAGGAATTTAGGGAAAGGATTCTCAAGAACTGAAGCAACTATAAGGTTGATTAAAGCCCACAGAACAGCATTATGAGGACTGGGATAATCCTCCTTTGAAGAGAAAACCTAAATTTTAAGTTAACAGCTCAGTTCAATATCCAGCTAAAAGTCAATTCATAGGGATAGAAAAAAAAATGGGGGGGGGGGGGGGGAAGGGAAGGAGAAGAGAGAGACCATAATACAGCAACATAACTTTACTAAAAACAGTAACCAAGAGAGTCCATTTCTCCTGGACTCCTTCAGTAAACAAGTTTCTAGGCAGGTTTCTCTGACACAACAATAGCCTGTAGTTTAACAACCCAAGGGGAGATATAAAGGCAGCAGATACATCAAGGATTAAAAAAAAAAAAAATCTGTGCAGCATTTAGAATGCCCTGATGCCAACAGGGGGGAAAAAAAACCCTTAAAAGAAACAAAGCAGCAAAAAAACCCTTTCCAAAGCACAGACTTTTCTGAACGACCTAACCCTTGGCAAACTAAGAAACCAAACTCTCTAGGAAAGGGTAGGACTAGAACAGATCAACAGAATAACTTTCATGGAGAAAGGGAGTATAGGCCAGACTTCATGGAGGAGTCAATCCTCACTCCCACTCTGGGTCACTCCTGCCCAGTGGCCAACAGCAAGGGCCAGCTTTTCAGGAGTCACCAGGTGACAGAGACTTTGCACCCAAGGAGAGATGCAGAAAATGCAATCAAGGAACAACTCTGTTTGCTAGAAAGGGAGAGCAGGAAAATGCTCAGAATACATAATTTCACATATTCTCTTATAATTTTCTCTGAAGAAGAAGAAACTCCTCTGCTACCACCAAACTCTTCCCACCCCACCTGTGCCCCAGTGTCAGCACCACAGTGCTCAGCAGCCCTGGCTCAGGCTGATACCCTTCACCTACCCCAGAATGCCACTTCAACACTTGGGCATTTGTCTACCATGTTCATTTATATAGCCAAGGTCATTAAAAACTTGCTTCTACTACACATAGCAATGCATTATATCCATCTTTTTAATCTCTGCTTCTCGCTGGGAGAGCACTGTGCTTTAAAATCTGCAATGCATTTTTTTCCTCCTGCCTACCATGGGAAAAGATTTCCAGCAGCCATTAGCTACAGCCATTTTCACATCTCATTTTAACAAGCTATAAAAGCAGAACAACATGCCAATTACATGAAATAAATAAAATGAGTGGGTACAAGATGCCTAAGAAAACCTCTTGCACTGCATATATTTGTTACAGAGTGTATTAGGGTTTCACTAATGCATTTATAATCCTGCAGAACAGTCTGGCACATCTGCATCTTCAGTACAACAGAACGGCAGAGATGATAGAATCCTCAGAGAATTTCTATTTGAAATAATTTTAGATCTGTTTTATGTATACCAAGGAAGCTGCCAGTCAATCTGATCTTCAAACACGCTGAACTCCACAGAGGGAACTCTAGTAAACTGCAGACTGTTCACCTAAATGCATTTATTTCAGCAACATGAAAACTAGTAGCTGTATTTGGCTAATAATATGTTGCACATTTGGAACTTCGTTAAATACCTTAATTGTGTAGCAGAGAATAAGGCAGTTAATTTACACAAAAGGACACAGAGGTGAATTCTATGTCTACATCTCTGAACAAAATAAGTAAATTCACTGAACATATGGCTTATTAAATTTAATAGTTCCTTTCCAAGATGATTCTGATTGCCATGTTTTGAAAGATAGGATTTTTAAAAAAATTTCTTTTGGATATTTGCCGTTAAGCAGAGATGCCATCTGTCTCCCCAGCCGAAAAGCAACTCAAGACTTTGATTACTATTTTCCTAACCAAGATCTAGGGTAAGGTATTTCTAGTACACTGATTAACTAGATCTGACATCACATCTCGGACCTGTTTATTATTCTTTTTTCAAAGAACTACCCACATACGTGCACAAATGTCCTACATGGTGTGTGATGAGAGAAGCATAAGGAAGCACCATCACCTTTTGCATCACTTTCAAGCACTGTTAGTGACACTGTGTTATTCAAATAGGCATCTTGTATTTTTACTCAAGTTTTAAAGAGACAGATGTCTAAAACATAACAGAACACTCCAAACTGGACTAAAGAATTTCTGTTATAAAATGCTCACATTGGGGGATGGGGGGGGGGAAGGAAAGAAAAAGAAAAGAAAAAAGGAAGCCACTCACAAATTTTATTATAAAAAAATCTATCACAAATAAGATGCTGGACTGAGCAGATCACACAAATTCTGTATATCAAGGGGAAAAGTCTGACAGTATGCCAAAATCCTGTAATTTGCATATTTTATACTTCAAATCCTCAGAAGTCCAACTCATTTCTCCTGTCTAGTTGTTTTCTAAGGGAAATCTTTCTCGCTTGTAACCTTCAAGCTGACCCAAGCAGTAACTCACCTGTGTCTGAACCAAAATGATTCTTTCATTCCCACTGATAAATGTATAGTTTGTGCATCTACTTCTTAAGTCACCATGAAGCTTGTGATGATGTAAAATAAACCAGTTTAAAAGTTGCATTTAAGCTAATTTATTATTATTTTTTTTAATTTTCTTTTGTCCTGGGACAGCACAGCCAAAACAGAGGTTGCTGTGTCCCTAAGGCAGGCTGCCTGCCTTCCACCCAGCCAGGAGCTCTGGATAACACCTGAAAAACTTGCCAACAGGACTCCAACACTTTCCAACATTTTACCTTTGCACAGCCAGCAACATCACAGAAGCATTTTGTAACACATCTCAATTAAAAACATAAATAATGTATAACCCCACAGGGGCAAAAAGAGAGTGGTGATACAGTTGGACAAATGGGAGGCAGGAAAATGTGTGAGAAGCAAAATCAGATGGGTCAGAACAAGAGCTGTAGAACAGGCAACAAAGATGTCCAGAGGAATATGGTCAAAAAGAAGATATGCTGGGAGCAAACAAGATCTTTTTTGGGGAGGAGGACAAGAAGCAGAAAAACACTGAGGAACAGTGAGAACAAACAGGGAAGGTACAGTTCCTCACCTTGGTTCCAAGATACACTTTGGTACACTCAGGACTGCTAGAGCTGTGCAGGTTTATTCTGGGTTCCATACCTACAATCATCACATTTTTGTAGCTTTGCCATAAATTCACAATTTCTGTATCAGAAATTTCCTTCATTATTATTGATAAATCATAATAATGAAGTTACTTTCTTAGTATTTATCAAAATCCTTCTTGAAATACCATTAGTATTATTAAGTTAAAGCTAAAACAGACTTGCAGAGCCAAGATTTTGTTTCTAAATCTTGCAGAATTCCTTTGAATGTTAATATCTACTAAACTTGATTACAACCTGTTGTGCTTACACAAACATTGTAACAGCTTACAGAGTTGTGGAATTCAACCTGTATGAGTAAGTAAAATAGACCTTGAAAAATTAGATAAACTACAATGAGGAGTATGTATTTAATTACAGTGTGTCTTAGTTTTGGGAAGTTCCAATACACACTCTCTTTTCCTGCTGCTACTTTTTCTTGCAGCTCATTTGTTAGAACAGGTTTCACTGTGTTTCTACCCTAATGCAAAAATTATTAACTAACCAAATGATAAATGCATACACAATTGCATTTTAAGCATGAATGAGTCATATATGCTCTCACATATGGAATCTGAAACAGAAGTTATCATAGTGTGAGGTG
The DNA here is from genome assembly GCF_009829145.1 of Chiroxiphia lanceolata. Classification (NCBI taxonomy): domain Eukaryota; kingdom Metazoa; phylum Chordata; class Aves; order Passeriformes; family Pipridae; genus Chiroxiphia; species Chiroxiphia lanceolata. The sequence continues at coordinate 5,560,884 of NC_045651.1, forward strand.
TTTTGGTCCAGCATCTGCTCTTGGAGACATATGTCTCATTGCTCTGGAAGTCTGTAGGGCTTTCATTAAGTAACAGATTTTTTTTTCATAGTTACAGAATTCCTGTCAGAAACAACTTCAGTCCATACTTATATATGTTAGCTGATTCCTTAGAGTTTTAAGAGTCCCTCTGGTTCTTCATTCTTTAGAGGACCTGAGAGACACCACAGGCTGATGCTGGGCTTCTGAACAGCCACTCTGTTACTCCTGATTATTTTATGTCAGGGCATCCTAATATCTCTATAAATACAGTCTTGCTCACCTGACACAGTTCAGATCTCTACCAAGTGCATGTGCTACAGTCCTGTCTGTTGGTTTAGAACCAATCCCTGACAGTCTGACTTTAGGTCTGTTTCTACATTAATTTCAAAGTCACTGTCTTTTTTCTCTTCTCTCTCCTTGTGCAAGTTTGTACATCTTTATAATACCTTCTGATTAATTTATCACATAGTAAAGATTTTAAAAAATCATTATCCTTTTGATCTAAAAATCCTTATATTTCATCTTTAATATGTTCTTTTGAGAGGATCTTTCTGGAGAAGTTGCCACATATGTTCTACTCCTCTGAGACGGAACAGCAAAGCTCAAGAAATACTTCAAATCACATTTAAAAAGGTTTGGAAAGTTTTTGTTTGTTAAAAAAACCCATTTCTTTAAAGCTAAGAAAAAATGAGAGTATATTGCAGTACATATGGCACAAGAAGACTAACAAAAAGGAAATACATGAAACCAATATTTGAAACAGTGTCAAAATTTATCACCACAGAAGTGATCTGAAGCATTTTTAACATGCCATTATTTCATGAACTAGACTCGAATAAGGAGGGAAAAAAAGTCAAGGAAAGAAAAATCCTGATTTCTTCAGCTCGTTTTTCTAAGATGATCATTATTTCTGCAAGATGATTTGTTCCTCCATTTGTTTTAAGCCATGCAAAGAATTCATCATACGTAGGAAAAGCGAATAACCCTCACTTTGCACATTAATACTGTAATACTCTGCTTTATAAAGAGTGCTTTTAAGCCATCACGTGTCAAACAAAGCTAGGAGATTATCTGGAACCACATTAAAGCTCAAGGCACTATGTTATATTAATCAGAAAAATGTAGGAAGGTGGAATGAATGGTCTTTCAGACAAAGAGAAGCAAATGGCATAATATTTTTACCAAGACTGAAAACAACTGGGGGGGGGGGAGAAAGATGGTGAAAAAAAAAAAAAGTAAAAAAAGAAGAAAGTAGAAAAAAAAAAACCCCTTTAGTATAAAATAGCAGAGGACTGACCAAAACCAGAAGAAACATACAGCTGCCTGCTCTACCTCCATTACACTTCACCATGTAGAATTATTTATCTTAGTGATACTACTGTGAAGTCCTCAGAATTCTGTCCAAATCCTCCCCCTCACCTGCAGCCTTCAAGCTGAACTGCTGCAGTGCTGACTGCCCACAGAGTGTTTTCTCAGGATCTTTAGAAAAACAGCTGGACTGACAATAACACTGAAAACACTGATTATTAATGTCTGCCCACTGTGGTTATAGGTCAATCTCCTAACATTTATCATTGGTCTCCTATTTACCCTTTTTTTTAAATTAAAAAAAAATTAGTAATTCATAATTTTAATCACATCAGACTGCCTTCATCTGTCCTGCTATCTAGGGAAGCAAAATGTAATTAATGAATTCAAAAAATCCAAAAACATAGGGGAACTTCAGCTTTAAATTAATAGAAACATTCATTTGAAAAGATTAGATGGCATTCTGTCACCTCTGAGAGCTGATACTGTGCTCCATTATGAACTGAGTCTCCTTACTTCTTTATAAGGACATTTAGTCCACAAATAGAGAGTCTACAGGGGACAGGACAGTGAGTCCTGATTGCAACAGAGGACAGGCTGGGAGCGTGATCCAATCCTGAAATTTAGAACTAAACTGAATATGGGTACCCATCTTCAGATACTCTTGGGGAAGTCAAATTATAGGTTAAGAAATAAAGTATCTGAAAGAATTAAATCTGGCTAAGTATCACAACAGAAGTGGTCTTGAAGTATGCAGTAATTATCCAGAAAATTAGAACTGGCAAATGAATCTGGATGATTGAGACTCAAGGAGTCTTTGAGCAGCTGCCCAGGGATATATTGACAGGACTGGGCACATAAGGTTGATTATTTCACTATTTAATGCTTAAAATGTAGAGAACTCTGCAAAAGAAGAGAACTAACTGATTTACAGATATTATTAGCTTTAGAAATAACAATGAAATGCATCAAATATTTGTATCCCCTTCGCAGACCTATAACACAAGCATTCAATTCCTAGCAAACTTGTGGCACTCACCCACACAGTAATCCTCCAAGGCCAACAACAGCTTGGAAGGTTTGCCACAGTAAAAGAAATATTAAAGTGAACACCAGCCTTTATGTATAGATCAAAACAATCAAAAGTTCTTCTCTGTATTGCTATAACATGCTTTTGAAAACCAGCACACACACACAGTTAATAAAGACATTTTTGATGGCAGTTTACTACTTCCTTGCACTGGTGTGATGTTTCCTTGGCTGCCCCAAAGCTGAAGCCTCCTTGGACTCCTCCTTCCTTCGTGCCTCACATCCCACTACTTGTTCTCACCCACTTGTCTTTCCAGGGTGCAGATCCCAGTCTTAGCCTTGACCTGATCCTTCCCACCCCACACTTCCTATGCAGTGCACTGTAAAACTGTAAACTGGCACAAGTGTTAGTGATGTCCTGTTTTACTGAGCAATAAGAAGTTTAAATAGAAAAAAACCCAAAAAATCTACAAAAGACCAACTCCACTCTGTTAAGCAATTATAGCCATTCCCTTGTTTTGTCTTTATTCACACTGTGTAATATGGCTTAAGGCTATAGCATTATGTGGGAGATACAAAAATAGCATACAACTCCTTAAAATAATTCTCCTCTTAAAGAAAACTGGAAAGAGGAGTAACTTCACTGTAATTCATCTCATTTCAAGTTTACTAAATATAAGTGTTCTGTGGAAAACTGATAAACCCATTTATCTGCTACCACACAAGAAAAAAATAAAAAATAAAAAAATTCCCCCAGGAATCATGATTACTCATTTCTTACAGCTCAGCATCTGAGGAAACAGAAGCTATATTTTCACTCTTGAACGCTAATTTGATGTTGAGAAAAGTCCCTTAACCATTTGTGTGAAAAAATCCAACTGCTACCTTTCAATATTTCTGAATGACAGTCGTGGCTCTGAGCAAACAAATGATGCTCACATATTGTGCCTTGCCTACAGGCATGTTGCTGCAATTGGATGATATTATGCCTTCTTACAAGATGGTATCTCAGTTTCAATAGGGCAAAACATGCCAAGGAAATTGTGGTTTCCGTGGGCTCCTTGAACTTCCAGGCAAATACAATTCCACCAACTCGATGATGATCTTCTCCATATAAGCAAAACACCACTGAAAAGCCTGAATGACTTGAACAGTCAGCAATTATTGAGGTATTTATAACAACTTCAAAACCCACAAAAGTCATCCTCTCCACTGAACAGTTGCTCAGCTGCAAGATCTGACCCAGACAGATGTTATTTGAAGGCCTTCAATGATATCAGCATGGTTCTTAATAAAATAAAAAGTAAAAAACTACCAAAACTACTTCCAAAACTACTTCTTCCATCTCAGCCTATAGGAAAACAAGCTTGATAAGTTCATATTTTTATTTCATTTACCTGCATTGCATATTTAGGAGCACAGAGATAATACCAAAGGATGGAAAGTATAACTATGAGTTTGTATTGCATCTAAATAGAGTCTGCTGTGCTCTGGCAATGAACTCTGATACATTCCAGGAGTCAACTACATTTGTTAGAGTCTGGCTTGTGTAAATCTCTCTCTCAGATCCCACTCCCTGACCACAGATGGTCAACACCACAGACTCATGGAACAGATAGTACATGCAAGCCTTAGGCTCTTACACATGTTAAAATCAGGGCAAATGCCTTGAGGAGCCAGCACAGAATATTACAGCAACTTACTCTGTAGTAGCTACACCTTCTTGTGTAACTTCATTCACAAATAAAACTGCCTGTTCATCTGCCCCTGGTGTTGTTCTGCTGCACAGCACTAAGGACCTAGAAACTTGTGGAGATTTTCGCAGTAAGAAATGAGTTTTTACACAACTCCAGTGTAAGTGGTGTTAATTAAAAGTATTCATGTAACAAACCCAAGCAGATAACAAGGAAACAGCTCCTTTTTAGGACATGGTTGTTCCAACTACTGTTTTCATCTACATTACTCTGCTGCCAGTTGTGAAAATGATTCTCCATAAGGCCACTTTTCTTGCCATTACTTTACACAACTAAAGGAAGAGGAACTGTATAGAAGCAGCACCTCTTCCAAAAGTCAGTGGTAATGTGGAAGATCACAGCAATGGCACCCTCTGGTGACAAACAGTAACACATAATGAGGTCAATTATTCAGCCTGGAAAAACATTTAAAGCTGCTTCTTCATGTAAATCTGTTACATGGAAAGGATTCCTACTGCAAGCTGCAAAAGGTCAGCTTTAAGAACAAGGATAACCAGCCTTCAACAGCAAGTAGAGGAAAGGTTAAGGAAAAGACAAGTTTTTCAAAATACTTCCATCTCCCCAGTATCACATCTTTCTTTCATAGGTTTAGTCTAACCTGATGTTCTTTAACCACCAGATAGACAAACTATAAATTGAAAAAAACGGTCCTCTACTTTTATCATAGATAGCATTTCACGTTCACATATAGTTAAGATTTCTGCATGGTCTCTGTAGTGCTACCAACAGCTTTTGAGATGTTGAAGAACATTGATGAGAGGTCTGTGAGCCAAAGACTGAACGGGCAAGTGGTTTGAAAGTGGACAAACAGCTGCTCCTAAAAAAGTCTCTCATTTGATTCGAGAGGAAGAGCTTCAGCCTTCCTGAAACATTGCCAATCATCCCCATAGCTTCTTACAGGAACAGTGTCCCAGAGTCAGCAATTTCTAATGCTACAGAAAGACTGAACAAATAGATAAAAGTACTTCCCTTATCAATGCCAAGGAAGGAGACTTTCACAGAATGCATAAAAGCTTAAGTTAAGTATAAAGTTGTCTTTAACCTGTGTGAAACAGAATGAAATTAAAAGCAAAGAAAACAGTTGATTTCCAGGCTGCTCCTACAGTATCTGACAGAAGCCATCCAATTCTGCCAGGAGCTTCTGCAGAAAGTCAAGTCACAAAAAGACTTTATGGGTAAAACATAAAAATCAGACTTATGAATTAGATTTTCTCTGATCTAAGGAACAGAACTTAGGAAGCATCTTTATAATGTACGACTGAAGAACTAAGTGAAAAAAAGTTGTACAATAAAAGACTAACATAATAATAATCTCTCTGGAAACTCATTAGTTATGGGATAATTTAATTTCCAACAAAGTCTGTTTATTCTAATACATCCATATAAAATTTTTGGCACCAGAAGAGCTGAGGGATCATTTCCTATCCATTTTCTAACTGAAGATGAATTCTTACATACCTGGGTAGAATGTTACACTTCAACATCATGTTAACAATCAATTCAAATACACTGTCTTTGAGAAGCTGACAGGTTCCTTGAACAGAACAGTGTGTAGAGTGTAAATAAAAAGCATATCCCATGAAATATTTAGAAACAGTAATGATACTTAAACAGCCTTACACGTGTGACAATAGGTATTCACTGCACTACCAGAGCCGATCAGACTCAGGCTGAGCTTCATAAATGAAGGACTGACTAGAAAAAACAGAATGTACCTTCACCCAATTATGCACTAATCACTGCAGTATGCAAATCTTTGTAATTGGGAAGATTATTAATAGTGGGATATGATACATGAGGAAAGGTGCCAGAAGGCTAAAAAGGTACCTTGACAAATTTCAAGAAAGCTTTCGGTAAAACTTCACAGCATTTTTGCAAGGCAAGAAAACATAAATTCACTACCTGGATTCCTGTGGTCTGTGCTTCAGTTTACAAGGGAAATGTGAAATACACAGGTTTTTGTTTCATCATAACAAATTTTGTTAAACACCACGTACATGCAAATCTGCCTGGGAAGGTTTTACTGCTCATCAGCCACTCGCTACACATTTAGTACCAAGCTGGATTGACTTTCTCTGATACACATCTCTGTTATAGAAAACAATAAAAAGGCATTATTCTGAGTTATGGTTTGAACAAAGGCACTGCCATTTCCTTACCTGGGTGACCTATATCATCTAAGTTTGCTTTTCTAATACTAATAATTGACAAACTGAATAATGTGCTGTAATAGAGTTCTTGTTCAACATAGTTTCATCATTTCGCTCAACTAGATGGAAAGGCTCATCATTAAAACACTAATTGAAAAATCTTGTGGTTATTTTGAGAGGTTTTTTTTTAAAAAGCTCTCCATGTTGTGACCTTCAGGCAATGATGTAGATACAGCTGCAGGCAAAAGCTCTTTCTCTCTGAATTCAGGAAAAAGGAAGATCCCAGCTAGCCTCAGCAGTTTATGAACCCAGCTGCTTCATTATTCTCCTGATAGCCTTAATTCACCAGCCCATTTTTCTGTTTTCCTCAGTTTCCTGGCTAAATACTGGACTTAATTTCCTAGGTCTCAATTCCTGGTTGCCTTGTTTCGTGCAGTTATATGGAGGGCAATCACATAATCCAAAAAAAAACACCATGAAGAGAGAGACTGGAAAACAGGATACAGCTCCAGCCAGGCCCTTGGAGGGGATATGGACAAAAAGCCTGATGAGGCTCTGCCAGAGCATGACACTGGTCTGAAATCACTGACACCCTCAGGGGCAATGAAAAACTGTACAGACACTGAAACCCTGCCTGAAATGAATGGGCAAGAATACGATGGACACTCAAGGTGTAAGACCTCTCCTCACCCTTCATAAGAGGCTGTTTTGTTTTGCAGTGTTTTTGTTTTGGATTTGTTTGGTTGTTTTTTGTTGGTGGTGGTGTTTTGTTTTGTTTTTTTTAACATTTCAGCCATTTCTTCTATATTCAGGAGGGCCAGAGACACATGTATCTCTGGGAGGATGAAACCCGGGATCCTGATGTACATCCCTCAGGTCAACACTGAACTGAGGGGAAGATCTAATGGTTGCCAAACTCTGAATGCCACCTACAAGCAACTGAAGGTCAAGATGTTGGTTGGTTTTTTTTTTACCCTTTTAGGCCACCTAAGCAGACCTTTCACCCTTGTCACTTTTCCAGCCTCAATCTCCAGAATATCATCAAACACCGTGTTCCAGACAGTATCTATTGAGCTCTTTCAACATACCAGTGTGTGTAGCACTACTTCACCACATCATCCTGCTGACCCACACTTCAGTGTTGCTGGGTTTTACTAAAACTGAAACAAACTTTTAAGCTCTTAAATACTGTCATTCCATATTCCTGTCTTCCATGAGGCTTTAAAGTTTACCAGTACTACCTATCTATTTTTTGTCCTTAACCCCATCATCTACATCCCTCTACACTGAATGCATAAGCCATTTACCTGGACAAAACTGAGCTGATGTGTAGTTAAGTCTTTAAAAGTCATCCCTGCTAGTCAATTCCCTCATTAGGAAACCACTTCCTATCAGAAGTGCCCTCAGGTTTTGAGAGCACATCAAAATTGGATCCACTTAAGCAACCGAGCTTTGATACTGTGCTTAATGACTTTCTAAATTTGTCATTTACAAAGTACTTTACAAGCCTTCCTAAAGCAGAGATGAAGCTGCCCATGCAGGAGCAAACCTCCCCAGCTCTCCTCCTTCAGGAGCCTGGGTGACGTGTGACGTACGCGGTGCCATTTTCCGAGTATATGACATTTCATTTCAATCTCACCACTTCCTCAGGACCATCTGGCCACCTTCTCAGCTACGAACAGATCGTACAACTGTGGCAGCTCTTCCCCTCTTCTCTTTCAGATCTGTCCCTCCTGTCATTTCCCAGCTACCTGGGTCGCTCTGGGAGAGAAACAGGCGCAACGTTTTCCCAGGCAGCAGCACCAGCTGAAATCAGCACTTCACTGTGACACACACAGTGATTCTACAGCTTCCCTGCTGCTTCTTGTACACAAAACATTGGTATTCTGTCTCAAAATTATAAAGGTAGATTGTATTTTCCCCCCACACACTTGAGGACTACACAGATCTGCTCCAACTGCATCACCATTAGTCTAAACAGCCCATACTTCCTATTGCTGAAAGTGAGTATTTCTTAGTGGGAAAGTTTAGGAAACAAGCTTAATCTGCCACTTTTTTAACCCAAACAGAATTCTGGAACCAGGAACATTCAAACCTACTTTCAAACTGGTCTTGCCACTCAGAGACATTCGCATGCCTATGAAAAACCCAAAATATTCCCAAGAGTAGAATCACAGTTTCACCATAATCTTTTCCGCAAATTATGAAGTGTTAAATAGAAAGCTGGAAAAAAAAAATTGAAGTAATAAAATATTGAGAACAACATGTCAAAATTACAACAGTAAAAACAAGAAAATAAACTCCTCGGCTGTCATCTGTCTGGTGCCTTTTTGTAAACTCCTCTGACACAAAAATATAATTTCTTTTCTATTGTAAGTCTGTTATTCAACATCTCAAGAAAAGCCCAAATTATAGTGCTCATATAATTGAAGCAATGATAAAATGTGAGGTCAGTTTAAATTATGAAGTGGTTTTTTTGTTTTAAGATTTATTTGAGAAATTAGTGTATGAAATGACCATTGAAAACTTCAAGGAAGGAAAAAATAGAGAGAATATAATTTCCCTAATTTTTTATAAGATTCAATCAGAAGTGCAACACATAAATAGAGCTTTTCGTATTCTACCTTATACTTTTTCCAACTTAATTTTTTTTTATTCATGGCACTCCTTCATTCAATAACAAGTGATATGCACACAAGGTATTGCCTGTTATTCAAACTTTTAATTACTACAGTAAAAACCACCACCAATGTGGGTTTTTTCCCCAAGATGGAAAAACAATAGAATTCATTGTCACCAACAGGTCTAGAATAGGAAATACTGATGGATATGGAACCTGAAAATATTGGGGCAGCTTCCTACAACACCTTTCTACATGACTTGAATCATCAGACCTGATGCTGGAATCAGGCTGGCTCCAGTGGAGGATGGAAAAGCTTCTCCAGGAAGAAAGGAGGTGAAGTGAGGAAAGGGAAGGTGCACTGCTGGATTCAGTGTCAGGACTCTCCAGGTTCATTCCAACACCACATGACTTTCCCACCCCTCCCAAGGTGCAGCTGGGTATCAACACAGGAGTGTTTGCTTCTCACAGGTTTTATCTACAAAGAGCTGCCAAACCCACAGCGTTTTCTTGTGGATTTCTTTAAAACGTGCACAGATTTCCACAGTAATTCCACAACCTTGAACTCTCCCTTGTTTTGCTGACCTTGGGGATTGCTTTATTCCTCCTCATTCATTTTTGTCTTGCTGCTCAGTTCAGAATCATTACTACTAAAATAAAAATAGTCCTTGATCACCTTTTTTGGTCTGACATTATTTTAATAATATGGTTTCAGTCCTGGAAATTCTTCTCCTCATCCCTCAAGACACCCTTTTTTTTTTTTCCTTCTTTGACACACAAATGTAAACCAGAAACATCTCAAGTGTTTGATATTATAATATCAATGCAGAAATATCATTATAAACATTTTGCTTTCTGTCACATTCTACCAGTCATATTACCTATTAATTATATACAATAATGTTATCAATACAAAAAATGTCAAGGTGAAAACCTTCTCAAAAAAAGCCAGAAAGTCACGACACCATTCCAGATGTTTTCTCTTTCACAACAGAGGAATGAACACAATCTAGATTCACATCAAAAGCCCTCCTCCTGGATTCACTTTGAGCCTACTAGTTCATTTTAGCACTCTGAAATATTACCAAGACCTGCTCCGAGTTCACATGTTACTTTTCCTTTCTCCTTTCCTCTACGTAGGATTATCTTTTCTCTTCTCTATTATTGGTTTGTTCAGCTTTTCACTCCCATCTGCCTAATGCCAGTTGAATTTAATCGCCTCCCTAATAGCCTGGAACTGGCCATTCAATAATAGTGAAGCCAGGAAAAGAGAAGATTGCAGTTCTGCTGCAAAAGGATTCTGCACATAAATGCTCCTTTAATTATGATCACTCTGTTTTCATGGATTTTTAAATTTACCTTAACTTACCATGTTTTATATTTTTGAGAAGAATATCATTTTTAACTCAACTTTAGAAAAAAGGAAGACTTCTTCTCTTTTTTAAAAAAGAGGGGGGGAAAAAAAAGCACTGGAAGCCTGAAAGGGTACTTGTTTCAAGGTCACTCCCTAAATATAACCACCACCTAAGCTTTACTCTGGAGATAGAAATACTGTAGGCTTAAGAAAGAACACGACAACTGATGAAAAAGCTATTTTTTGAAAGTTTTCCAGAATGTTTTGGAATAAACTGTTCCAAGATTTAATAAAAGAAAAAAAAATAAGCATTCGGGAACCGTGGTATATCCCCTGTACTCCTTAGGTCCCCACAGGTAATTCTCTCTACAAAGCTGGCACATGAAATGAGACTATTTCTAACTGACTTTTTACATTTGTATGAAAAAAAGAGTATTTTACTTAAATAAGCTCAAATACATCATGTTGAATAAAAATTTGGTGACAGAATTGTGTTACATATTCCCATTGACTTGTCTAAAGAACTTGAGATGACCAAATCACAACAGTAGGAAAAGCTGCAAGATATGAAAAGAATTTAGAGCCTAATCAGACTTCTGAAAATAAAAGTGTTGTTTTTCAAATGTCAATAAGGTGTTTTGTCAGGAAGAATTGCAGTGTATCAAGTAAAACATGGAATTTAATGAGTTTCCATTATTTCAATTTATCTATAAGCATTTCAGACCTGCTAGTATTTCAAGGTTCACAGCATTCTAGTTTATGATAAAATTAAATCATACTAAATCTACAAGTGCAGAAAATGGTCACAAGCCTTGTGAATGGATTTGAATGGGAACAAAATCATATTGCCAGAGCAATTTTTAGAAATTAGGCCTCCTCTGTGCTACTTGGAGATGTGCTAAAAATGACAAAACAGATTAAATAACACCAAAAAAAAGTGTTGGTCGTTTTGTTTGGGTTTTTTTAAAGGCAGTGCTAGGAATTATGACAGTATCTCAACATTAAAAAAAAAAAATCATCTTTTGGAGTTGAACTACTGTTTCATAACACAACACTTGAACTGTATCAGGGAAAGAGCTTTAACAGTGCTTTAAATAAAGTCAGAGGTCTATGCATCATGAGTTCCCTCAAATATTGCTGGGGATAAATTGGTAAAGTCTCATTCTAAGCAATGCCTCGTTTTATGCTGGTATCCTGCAAATCTCAAACCAGATCAGAGTGCAAATTTCTCTTGAAATATAGATTCTTGTTACTTCCTCTCCAGACAAACACCTGGCAGGTTATTGATCTGCTTCTGAAGGACAGAGTGTTTATTATGTAGGAAACCACTGCTGGGCACAAGCGTGAGAAATTAATGATGGTTTTGTAAGTGTCCACACTGTGGTGCTGAACCAGTGGGGCAACTGTCAATCTATATGATAATGCAGCCCAAAACTTCATGAAATCAGCCATGTGAAGAAGCATCGATTTTTGAGCTAACCAGGGTACGTGAGAGAGTAAGGCTAAAAAGTTTCCTGAAGTTAACACCTCTGTATGTAACAGCTGCTTCTGACTTGTGTGGTGGTTTTTTTTCAAACAACCAAACACACAGAAACCCTTCTCACAGAAACCTTGCCAAGTAAAAACGAATTCCACGTACTGGCTTGTTTCTTGCTTGCTACCTGATTATGTTCTTCCTTCTCCTATTAACATCACTGTTAGAAAAATTACCTATTCAAAATGGATTCACTGCACTGGATTTCTAATTACTTCATAATTCACTTGTTATAAGGATGAAATTGAAAAACAAGCAAACAGACTCATTCTTTTATCAATGTCTGTGACAATATGTATAAAAGCAGGTCCTGAAATCACATTTCCTCAGACAAAAGGGGTGTGGCACACTGCTGCCACTGAAATGGAGACAACCGCCTTCAGAGAAGTGAATTTCTGCAACAAAATTGAAACCCAATCATTCCATAATGCCAGAATTCTATTAGTCAGGTTTTCTATTTGAAATCATGCTCAGTAGCCTTACCAAAAGTGCACTAAAAATCAGTGGAAGTTGTCATATTTTCTGTGAATGGTACCATTAAAAAGAAAAAGGGAAAAATCAAATAACCAGTCACTTATTCCTTTTAAAACATGGGCTTCCTTGTACAAACCATTATTAGTAAATGCACGTTCCCTCCTTGGTTTTGATGAAGAAATGTATCCTGCTACTACAGGAGATAGTACTTGAAGAGTCAATTTAAATAAAAAAAAAAAAGACTGCTGTTACAAACAAAATCAATGGCACTTTTCTGAACTTCTTTCTATCAATATATAAACTGTAATTTGTTTTTTCCTTGTTTGCTTTGACAAGCAGTTGCTTGTTTTTTTAGTGCCTGGCACACCAGCTTTGTTGAAACCCAGACAACTGTCAGTAAGTACAGGGAGGAGCCCAAAACAAACACCTACAAAAATCCTCTCCTGAGAGGCGCCCAAAACGTATCAAACTGAATTTTATCACAAGTAATATGCTTAGCAGAGAACTGCCTTCATGAGCTGGTGTCAGCTGCTGGAACAGTTGCTCCGAGGGTGTGATGTTAGGGAGGTTCCTCTTCACCTCCTCAGAAAGACAAGAATCAAAACCTTTCGTTTCTATTTTAACTAAGTTGAGTTTGCACCTTCATCACTCCACAGGATGGAAGGAAAAATCACACAAATCCATTTTTACTATTTTCCCTCTTTAGTTCTTGAAACATATGTAAGTGCAGAAAATACTCCAGCTAAAAATTTTAAGGTGATACATATGAAGAACCTGAATCAAGTCACTGCTGAGCTGTTTTGTCCTAAGTGAGTGATGCACTGCCAGAAGTTAATTCTGTGACCTTAATAAACCACACCAAGCAGAAGTGTTCTGCCCCAACCTGATCTATAGGTTTGCTTTCTAAAAGCCCCCTAGTACCAATATGCAAACAGCAAAGTAATTCTTTTACAACTTCAAAAAACTTGAAAAAAATACATCAAATCTGATTGTTACGAATTAGCATCACTGTTCCAGCTACCAGTACACTGTGGATTATTAATATTACTTCAAGCTGTGTAGAAAAATCGCATATGAGAAACTATTTCTCTTAAGAAATTTCTTTCTGCTTCTCATCATTAAGTTTAATTTAATATACTCTGAGCACAAACTTGTGTGAAGGATCACGGTGCGAAAAGCAAATTGTAAGATCAAACATGATATATATCATATGATGCATCTGTAAGCTTCCTGATACTGATGGTTGAAAAAAAACCCCTACGTTAAAAAGCAGCTTTAGTCAAACTGAGAAAGTGAAAATACCACCTTTAAAAGAAGACTTGAGTATTTTTAAGCATGATCACAATCTCACAATGTGTACATTAGGAATGTATTTTAGAATCAGGCCCTACCGTTCTCCTCGTCTGACTTGTTCTCGTTGTCGGAGTCGGTGAGGGTGAGAGCTGAGTTTTCACGACTTGAGAGCCCAGAACTGCGCCTGGATTTGATCCCTCTTCCCCACAGCCTGATGGCATGTTCCGGAGACATCCCCCCCTCCGTGTCCGAGTCGGCATCGGAGCCCGTGCTCAAGGAATAGCCTTGGTGGAGGATTCCTATGTCTGAGCAGTAGCCGCTGCGATGGGGAGAGGGCTCACAGATCCCTAGTTCTGCAAGGGTGAAGTTTGTTCCTAGAGGGGCAATAAAAAAAAAAAAAAATTCATTAATTTAAAACCCAGGGGATTTATTTTAAGCTTTAAAACAATAGACCTTTTTAATTTCACTTAATTATGTTGCGTATCATTCACTTAAGAGTTGGACTTGATGATCCCTGTGGGTCCCTTCCAACTCAGACTATCCTGTGAAATCTGTGAAATCTCTGGTCTAGCAAAACTTAACCTCAAACACAGTAAATGCAGCTAAAATGGACAAACATACAAATATATAAAACAAAGGTAGGTAGGTCTCCAAATTTTAAATTCCTATTTTGGCCCCAAATAACTAATCACTGAGGTGTGTGATTAACATAAACCTCGCAACAAGTGTTAATGAGATGACCTGCTTTGCTATGTATCTAACCTTGTATTTGTAGGAGCAGAGCATGAGTTTTGAAAGCTGTGCATTTGATTACTAGAAAAGAGGAATTTTTTCTCTGTAAAGCTCATTTGCTCATACACAAGCCTTCCACAGACACAGTGAAAAAAACACAAACCCACGAAACACGAAACCTTGGCACCAGCTTTGCATGTTTACATTTGGTGCAATTGGCAATTTAATACCTGCTGAGGAAATCAAGATAGACCTGGTGAGCATTGTAACTCTTTTCTACCTTTTTCCACCATATTCAAGAAGAAATTGTGCATCAGTACCAAAATCAGGAGGTCACCGGGTTTAAAGGCAAAACTTTCACGCACAATGTCAAAGCACGTGACCTTTAGCAGTTAATAACGACTCAGTGGACAAAGTCTCATACATTTTTAAAGCACATGGAGTCCCCCTGGGCTCTCAGGAAGCACAGGCTTGATGGCTGATTTCTGCTTATGTATTTGTTTCCTACAGTAATGAACAGGGCAGTAAAAAAAATAGAGGGAAATAGTCACTGGTCTCTGAGGCTTTCAAAGGTTTTGAAAAGCAAAGTAATTTGAGCTTCATTACATTGGGCTGAAACCAGAACTGAAGTCGCTGGCAGTGTAACTGCCAATTATTTAATTAATTTCTTAATTCACAGAGAAACCAGATCTGTGGTCTGTGTTTCTAAAACAGTAGTTTTATTTTGTACAAAATCAGCTTATGTTTTCTCCTCTTCCTCTATATATTTGTCAGAATAAAGCTCTACAATGGAAGTTCATAGATTAATTAAAACACACGATTAAGTGTCTTCTATTAATAAAGAAGTTAACCAGATTTTTTTTAAGTATTACAACTCTTTCATAGATTAGCCTCTCCAGTCTCACATCCAGTTGCTAAATAATTTTTTGGATATGGGAGGTATGTACACATCTACAGAAAGTAAAACTGGGCCCCACTTAAGATTTATTCCTAAAGCTCATCAATTAAAGGATGGTGATGGAAGAGGGAGGAGCTGTGCCCTCTTTCACCCCAAGGTTAACCTGTAAATGGGCCAGCAGAGAGTGGCCAAACCCCAGGTAAAGAATTATCACCAGGTGGATGCTTCTCAAGAAATGAGGCATTTAGTGGCAATGCTTAAAAAGAATATAAAAAGGCTGGCATTAGAAAAGTCAGCTCGCTTTCATCAACACCAAATTGGCCTGAACTCTCCTAGTTAGGAGCATATTTTACCTGCCTTCTAATATTTAATGTAGTAATCAGAAATTTACTGGTTTAGTCAAAAGCAAGGAACTCAACAGTCATAAAAATGAGCTTCTTAAGTGCACTTCAGTCTAGAGATTTTTTGCCCCCTTTTTTTTTTTAATAAGTGAAGAGCTCTAACAGGACAAATGAAACTAAGTTACTTTTGAAGAAAATGTAAATTTTAATCATGTGAAATTTCAGCAGGAGTCACTTAACAAAAACAGTTTGATTGATTATGGTTTTGGTTTAGTCCTATTATCAAGCTAACCTTAAACTTATTAATGAAAAGGTCAAAATCAAACCAAAATAAATATAAAAATGTGGAGTGCTCTGAAGCTTGGTAGCTCCACACTCTCTGACTTACACAGGTAGAGTACATGTTGACATTACATATATGTTAAAATTACTAAACTCATCATGAAAATGAAGATTTTCCAGTTTTCTTGTTTGCTGGTGGCATAAATGTCTACAAATACACACAAATTACAAATATATTAGCTTAATTAAGCTGTTTTACATGCACGGAAAAACATTTTATTCTGTGGATATTCTGTGGATTTTAACAGCCCTTACAATCCCATCTGATTTCCCTCTGATTAGCATCCTGTCTTGACGTCAGAATCCGACTGTAACATCCGATGCAAAAAGCATCTTCAGAGAAATTCTTGCTTTATTTGTCTGAGGAGAATGGTAAAGGCACTGGAAGTGAACTACAGTATTCACAGAAATCATTCAACCATTTGAGTTTCATTACCCGGGATTTCGGCATCTCTCAGTGACTGAGCACATTTAAAAAATTTGAGAAGTGGATCACATCAGCTCAAGAACACAAATGGAATCGGGCCCTGAGCCTCTGGGAAAGGATTTTCTATGCTGCTTCTCAGAAATCTCCTTACAGCCTTACAACAGAAAATCTCAGGCATCCTGATGGTAGACGCGAAATATTCCAGAAATTTCCCTCTCTAGTTAAGTTATGTTCTCTGGGAGATTCTAATTAGTTTTACTTAATAATTTTTGGCATTTTCTTCTGCAAAATATTATTTGAGATTGTTCTATAAGACAGCTTACAGTGGCAGAATAATTTGTCCTTGGATACCCATGGATAACAATTTTTTCACATCTGCATATATACACGTTTTATATATACATACATATAGAAAAGCAGTTGTCAGATATATATTTTATATCTACATATGCAAAAATTATATTATAATTCCTGATTTCTTCATAGCCCTTTATTTACTGTAAAATATGAGGAAAAGGAGATAGAAATACTATGGTTATATTGTCTAAACCTTTTCTTGATCTAGATCATGTTCTCCTACACCCCTTGTTTCCTTAAAATGAAACTGCCCACATCTCCTGAATAACATATGAACTGCTGTCACTAATCTATTATTCTCTCATTTGCTCAGCCATTATTGCACATTAAGGTATTAATGGCATCAATAGACCACCCCTGTAAATTCACACAGAGGGTAAATATAATCTGAATGCACAGAAATAATTTATGCTGTAATTCACAGCAGAAAGAACCCTACTATTCCTGTGCAGATCAAGTATAGTCTCACAAATGATGAAAAAATACCTAAGTCATATTTCATATGCACTCCCCCTGCCAGAATACTCCATATGGGATCCCAGTGACAGAAAGTTCACCAAGAACAACACAGCCTTCCTTGCCCCATTGCCAGTACAAACTACTCGGAGGTGGAGGGAGGAAACACTGACCCAGTCTGGCCTGGGGTTAAGATTTAGTGTATCCTTCAAGAAGTCTCTTCCTTACAGCTCTAAGTGATTAGGAGCTCAAGCAAAGAACATCGGATCCTTGGTGGTGGAGAAGAAAGAAACTTATTTCTCTTGAAGAAAACACCACAAAAAATAAAAAGTCACAAGGTTTTTCATTTGCAACAGAGCTTGGCAGCCTCCATCCCCAGTCCCTTCATCCCTACCTGCAGAAATCACTAGACCATTTCCATTAAAGAAAAGCAGTTAAAACCAGCTGCTCCCTTAAGGTGTGTGTAATCTTTCATACAAAACCAGATCAGTAGTACACTAGTTTAGAAGTGTAATACAATGTTATGTACTTGATCATCATTGCCCATAATCTACATGCTGTGAATAGTCTCTCAATAGAATAGATGTTTTCCTTTTAATTAGCACATTAGTTGTATTATCTCTCTAGCACAGTTCCTTTGACAGAAATTTACTATTTCAGTTATTTAGTGTACAAACACTTCCTAAAAGTGTGTTGACTTCAAGGATGCACTATTGTACTCATTATCTCCTCTGAGCCTAGAAAGCATCCCCACATAAACAGAGGTTACTTTCACCCAGCCTCTGGGCAGAGGTCTCATTTGGGTAATTAAAACTGCATGAATTGCCCTTCTGAAGGTGAATCCAATCCAGCTGTGATTGCTACAAGACGCTTCAGAGGAAGATCCCAGAACCAGGAATGCACAGATATGAGGGATTTGCCTTCAATGCTACATCAAGTTCACAACTGGACTAAGTTGAAAATCAAAAGGAGAACTATCACTTACAGTCTTTGCTACCACAATCAAGTAAAAGTAGTAATGATAACAAGAATCCATCTATTTAAGACATTCCATCCTTTCTCAAGTTCTTGTTATGTTTAGACCTATAATGATTTTGCTGGCACAAGTACCACAATTTAGCTCCAATCTGTGGTATATGAAGGGGTCTCTCTTTTTAACAAACTGTGATGCACACAATTTTTCTCAGTTCTTCATGAATTCAGTCATTACAATGGAAGAGCAAATGATGACAATCTCATTTTTTATCTACTTAACATACACATTTTTAACACTGATCTTTTTTCTCATCTTCCTTACCCAATAAACAACTGCCATCTCTTCAATCATCCCATTTCAATCCTTTTCCCACAGTTAAAGATCCTGATCTACAAAATGATTTTTTTAATTCTGCCCCATCAGATATTTCAGACTCAGACTCCAAACCCATGCTGACAGATACACTACTGTCTTTATTTCTGAAGTTTTTCTACTATTGTATTTACAATTAAAAAAATAATAATGTAAGACTTTTTTTTTTTATAAATCTCCCTCTCCCACCTCGATACACTATAAAACATACTGCATCTTTTTGATAGTTTAAATGTACTTAAATCAGAAGTATATTTTCTGTGCAACATACAGGAATTTTAACCACAGCATCACAAATGAATACCCTTTGTGGCAAATTCATTAGCATGAAACATGCCTGGAAAATTCTCTCTCTTACCATCATTGATATCACAATGACTGCAATATCCTATTTCTGAAGAAACCACAAATGCAAAAAGAACAGCACAAGAAAAAAAAATAAAGTCATTTTTCACTGAGAACCCTCCAAGAAGAGAAGACATCCTATGATTTGGGAGGTCAGGAGGTGAAGAGGAGACACTGGCCACTCTTAGTCAGGAGATTCACCAGCCTCCAGCTTTACAAGCAGCTTTTCCTCCCCCTTGTAATATCCACAGAAGTTATAACAAACTTTTTACCTGGACTCTCCTAACATTCCTATTTCCTACCTCTCTATACATTTTTCCCTAAATAATAAATAATTGCCCTTTGGTAGCTTAAGGAAGGGGCAGTGGAACAAACTCTGCCCTGATCAAACACAAAGTACCAGAGAACAGATTCCTTGGAACATAGTAAATAACAATAATGACCAGTCTCTTATCTTGTTCTAGGTTCTAAAATTGATAGCTGGGGGTTAAAACCAGCAGGGCCTCCTACACACTTCTGTTACTGCCTCCTAAGAAGATTCACAGATGGCATATTTTCACTTAAGATCATTAAATGCCAGGTATTGCTACTCAGAAAAGCTAAACATTTTATAACCAAATTAATGTGAACTTTACCCACTTAAGGATGCTAAATCTTACTTTCAGAGAGCACATCTGTGACAAAGGCATCAGGAAATGCCTTAACAGATGTTACTGAGAAGTGTGAGAATAGCA
This sequence comes from Chiroxiphia lanceolata, assembly GCF_009829145.1. Classification (NCBI taxonomy): domain Eukaryota; kingdom Metazoa; phylum Chordata; class Aves; order Passeriformes; family Pipridae; genus Chiroxiphia; species Chiroxiphia lanceolata. Next base: position 5,580,401 of record NC_045651.1, read on the forward strand.
CAGAGGTCTCGATGCCCATCTCTACACACGTGGACATAGAGACACACTCCACTCCAGGTATGCTTTCTACAGTGTAGAATATGCATTTACACAATGAAATTTTGTTATAAAGACTAACACAGTTTATACAGTCAACAATTTTTAAAAGTCAACAGAAATACAGTGGTTTTCTAAAAAGTGAAACTCTGGCTGCCTCGGTCCCTTCTGCAGTGAACTGAGTAGAAGCAGCAAAGAGAAATCTTTGTGCACATTGCAACACGTGGTTTGAAAGTAAAATTCATTTCCCAGCTTCTCTCATCAATGGCAGAATCCTTTAATTGTCTTTTCTGTAATCTGCCTTGCTTCTTTCTGATTTGGAGATGCCCCTGCTGTACTGGTTTTGGCTGGGATAGACTTAATTTTCTTCAGAGTAGCTGCTTTTGGATTTTTGCTGGAAAACTGCTGGTAACTCAGAGGTTGCAGCTATTGCTGAGCAGTTCTCACACAGAGTCAAGGTCTTTTCTGCTCCTTGTCCCAACAAATAGATCCCTTGCATCACCTTAAGGTAATGAATTTATTTTTTACTATATGCTGCTTTAGGGAAAATCACGCCTTTATTGTTTTCTCCTCAAATGCTGATGTTGATTAAAAACAAAATCAGACTGCAAGGACAAGAGGACAGAGCTAAGTGTCAAGAAATACTATTATTTATTATCTACCCCACACAGCTCAGGTTAAAATGTAATTCTTCAGGCTAATGCTTCACTTTCTTAGCCTATCTTTGATTCACTGAAAGTTTTCCAACTTTTCCCATCTCTGAGAAGTGGTAAAAGGAGTAAAGGTTCATTTATTACAGAGGGATGTGTTATTCCTACAGCCCAGTCCATTCTGACACCCAAAGGAGACAGAAGCATGCAATTCTGTCAGCAATTGCTCTGCTCTCCTCTGCTGCTTCGCCCTCCTGTGCTCTCCCTGGGTGCACTTTTCCTCCTCCTCCTTGCTGATTAAGTGCCAGCAGAAAGCAAATTCCAGGCTGAGCCTCCCTTATTATTCCCTGTGCCAGAGCTCCACAGTTCAGGGAGCAGAGGGATGGGAAAGCCCTGCTCAGACCTGACCCCACAGGCCTGGGCACACCTGCAAACTTTCAGCACTTCTGATCAGACTCCAGGAACTCCAGAGTATTTCAGCAGGGATGCACAGACAGAGAGAGCAGGGAAAGATTTCCAAACTTGGGATCTCTGATTCAAAGCATGGAGATGTTTAGTTTAATCAACACAACAGTCATGTGATGTTTTCACCGCAGGCAAAATGAAGGATTTTCTCTTGCATCCATCTCAGAACCAGTCAGATACTCCTTGTCCAGTTTCCAAACAAACCAACCCCGAGGGACATGGCAAATTTCAACCTAAATAGTTTGATCTGTCCAAGTTTTGAGGTGTTATTTTAAGAAATGTGTGCAAACTCAAGTATACATAACACAATAACAGTCAAATAAGATTAGACCACGGTCCTACAGAATTTAAAATCACAGTTTCCAGCACTGAAAAGATGTCATTTGCATTCCAGTTTAGCTCACAAAGATGTTGGTTGCCTGTTGTAAAATCCTTTTAGTTATGTCAGAAAAGGACAGTGAGTTCTCCTTGGTCTCCAGAAAAACAAACCCTCAGTTGACCACATATATATATATATAAATATAGATATAAGTACTTTTTGGATAAAATTGCTGTACAGCTCCTAATTTTCATGGTACACTAAACTGAGTGCAATTATTAAGAACAATTTCTGTGAAAATTTTCAGGAAACAACCAGGGGATAAATTAGCTGCAGATAATTTACTGAATTAATGAAAAGTTTTTTCTTATTTTTATACTGTTAAATCAAGATTTGATAAGTGGTAAAAAATAAATCTCTTTTCACGACTTGATAAATAAACTGTGCTCTCAAGAAGCAGCAGAAGTCACAGGTAATAAGGTTTCATACTTTCATAACTGTTTAATTGGGAACTCTTGAAAAACCTGAATCAACTGTCATCACAGACAAAACCTTAATTGTTTCTTTATCCCTTGCTTCACAGGCTAGGAACATGGATATTCTATATTTTATGAAGGTCCCCAGGCACATATAAAGATTTCTGAGCACCAGCAGCTGTCAGCTGTTTAGTCACAAGGTGCTTCTTCACTGTAAATACCATTCACTTAGAAATAACGGTAATATAAATTGAAACCTGCACAGCAGAATAAAAGAAGTTTAAGCCATTTTTTGGCTCAGAACTTGTACTTATATTCTGAATGACGCTGCTTGTAACAGGTTTTAGAACTGACAGAAATTCCAGCCTTTAACTCTGCATTTCTAATCCTACTGGAGGACCATCAGTAGACCAATACAAGTGTCTTCAAGGACTAATAAAGGAATTCACCTAAAATGGAAAGAAGGGCTTCCCCAAAAAATTAAGACAATTCAAATGGAGCACCACATGAATTAAAAAAGCACGTTAAAAAAACATCTATATAAACTTCAGGCCAAACGTAGAGAATAATGAAACTAAAGCTATTTGAGCACTATAATTTTTGAGCTAATATGCATTTTATAATCAGATATCAATGAAAACAGATGAAACTCTTTGAGATAGTTTACCTACTAAAAAATAAACATAACTAGATTTTCTTTTATTTAGTGCTTGCTTACATTTTATGAAGAGATCAGGAAACATCTCTATTTATTTGACTGAACTATAAATTGCTTTCAGCTTCCCATTTTTAATCCCAGTAAAATAATTAGTTGTTTTCAAGGTCCAGTCAGTTGTGGTATTATAAATGGATCAGTTGGCACTTATTCAGATACTGTTGGTCCTGAGCTTTGTAAAGATGAAATATACACCCTTAATACAATATGTTCCTCTATTTTATCTACACTTCCCTCTCTTCCAGTGGTTTAGAGTTTCAGTACCTGTGCTTTAATTTAGATTACTGTTCCCTTCTTCTTCAATGAACAGAAGTGAAGATTTGTGATGTGCCAATAGATTCTGCCTATTCTAACTTTCTGCTGTTTGAAACTACATCTTTGTTTTATAAAACTCCATCTTAACAACAGGGCAGTTGTTGCACTTCTGTTCTCTTTTCTCTTCCATTTTTGTCCAAAATTTGAAGGACTCCCAGTCCTGACTTCATTGGTTAATACCAGAAGGGAGATTCAAGTTAAGCTCATACAATCACTTTGGCAGAGTTTAACAGGTGGCAAGTGTGTGATCCTCTGAAGAGGAATTATCAAGATATCTCAACTAGAACTACAATTTTATCAAACAGATTTTTATGTGTGGGAAAACATTGACCCTGATTTTCAAACACTGATTTTAAAAAGAATCGTTTTTCCCCCATGGAGTCAAATATTCTGCACAAGAACGAGCTGTAATAATAAAAAATAAATAAATAATTTTTTTTGTGCACTTCTCTACTGGTTAGTTCTGCGTTAAAAATTTCCAGCCTAAACTCAAAATCTTTTTGAGGTGTTATTATTAGGAGATATCACAGTAAATATTACAAAGAGAGCCAGACCAAAATTCAGTTTGTTTGAAAGAGAAGTTCCTGTGCAGGCTGTGTTATCTGACTATTTTTAACACACACGTCATCTCACTTGCTAAGTGCCTTTACTTGCTTCATAAGTGCCTTGCAGATCAGGTGAAATGACAAATTCACATCTCACTGATAAAGGTCAAGTATGCCTAGGTATCATATGATTATATTATTATTTTTATTTATCATCATCATTATTATTATTTTTTACTTTGCAGCCTTCAATCACAGAACTCTTTGGGTTTAACAAGTGGGAGATTAGATTGGATTATTCATCAATCCTCACAGAAGTTCACACTTTTTAGCCCAAAAATATTTTGCAAAGAAGTCTTTTAGGCTAGTTCACATACTTCCTTTTGGGCTATATGGGAGCCAGAGGCAGTTTTGAACCTAAAATCAGGGTTCCTTTGAAAGGGAATGTGGATAAGGTAAGGACAGCACTGAAGACCAGGGATGGGAAAACAAAACAAAACAAAACAAATCTCCTTTCTCCCGCTTACAGGATACCTTGGATGAGAACTTGGCCATTCTGCTCCCAGCCCCTTTTTCCATGACGTGAACACTGCCAGCAGAGCTCTGTGGTGCTCTTGAACATCTCTTGCCTGTGGCCTTTCAGCCACTGTCTTATCTGAAAAAATTGTTTTCTTAATTGCGGGTGTGAGAGGGCACAGGAGCTGAGCTGGCCCCTGGCTTCAGATGGCTTAAGCCACCATGACAGGCTCTGGGTACTCACAGATTTATCCATCACTTCCAGAGACTGATGAACCTCTGATTCAGCTAAGCATATTAAAACTCGCCAGCACCTCTATTTAAATTTCAGATTTGTGGTTCTCAAAGGCATTTAGTTGCTCTATTTTCTTCCTTTTTATCTCTTTAAAGACTTCAGAACAGAGAACAGACATACGTGCTGCAAAAGTACCCGTGGATTTAAGTTCTTCTAAAACTTACTTTTGTCATGGAAACTGAACACAGAATATGTTTTATGGATTTTTTTTTTTGAGTACTTTTTTTTTTAACTGAGAATTTGGTGAACAATGTGCATGGATATGTAATTGAGGAGAAAGCCATTTACTCTGTCAGTGGGAACGCCAGAAGAAAGAACCCTCAACCCAAAACAGTGAACAACCCAAGCTTCCAAGGATTTCTGATCCTGGAAGTCAAAGGAGAAATCTATAGCTGAAATAATCAGAAATGTACAGTACTGATAAATTGTGGTCCTCAAAGTACTTTTAGGGATAACTTTCCAAAGTCCAAAACAGCAACCCACAAATCAAGTCCTTCAAAGGCAACAATTTTCTCTGTAGAGGAGAAAGATACTTTTTTTTTTTTAAAGGAAAAAGCATTTCTGATAAAAATCAAGCACTGAACTAATGATATTCTTACCGATTCTTCTTAGCAGCACTTATATGTAAGAACATATTTGCAAATGAGCTCAGAAGTGAGGTTGCTTTTAAAATAAAATGCAGGATAACATGCATGGACAGCAGGTACCACAGACCCTTGGGAAGTGCAGTATTTACCCAGGTAAATACTGCCCTGACCACGTACAGAGCACAACTCCCAGTGTGGTTTTTGGGGTGGTGCTGGAGTGCTCTTGTTAGTGCTGTAGTCTCTGTGCCTCCATCTCACAGCCAGAATTAGTTAAGCCTGACTTGAGAGGGCTGGGAGCAGAAAACCTGCTAACAGGAAACTGGAACAGTGATCACCAGGCATATGGTCTGGTGTAACCAACCCACGGGAGCTCTGTGACAATGACAAACACGCTCACCCAAAATTGTGGGGTTTAATCTTTGACCTATTTAACAATAGTTGCCTCTTCAGAGTCCTGCAGGCACAGCAGACAGCAAATGGGTGATACTGCTCAAAATTTGTTCCCCTTGCAGACTAATGCCACTGCTATTCTTTTATCAGCTTTTAACATTTCTGTTATCAGCAAACTGCCCTTTTTAGAGGGGAAGAAGAACCCTACACCAGTCTGCTCTTATGAATGCCTTGAGCCTTCAAAATTAACAGTGAGAATCCTGTGGTCACAGTATACTCCCGTCTTAAGAGCAGATGTGGCACTGTATAGTTTTGGTATTAAGTCCTGTCAAGCTTCCTTTCAAGAAAAGAACTATTTATCTACTTAACACAGAACATAACCAACTTTTGTAAGTTTCATATATTACATTTATTTCAAAATGTTTGGCATTATTAATCCTTTTTATATTGTTAATATAAAGATTCTGCTTCAAAACCTCAAAAACCCAGAAAGTTTATTTTTTTTCCTCTCTTTTTTTGCATTGCATGCACTGATGAACTAGCCTGCTCAGCAAGCATTTAACAGATTAGACACTTGAACATGGTTTCAGGCAATGCTCTCTCATGTTTCTGCGTATTGCCTGATAAACACTTCAAAGTAAACCGCTCATAAATATGAAATGAAAAGCCAAGAAGTCGTTATGCACAGCTTTGAGATACAAATCTCTTTATTCCCCTCTGAAGTGGAATTTGATTGACATAATGAGTCATAGATCCTGTCCAGGGACACACTGCCTTATCCCCTTTTCCTCAGGAGACAGGGAGTCTTTAAAGAAATCCACTTCAGAACTTTCTGATAGACAGCTACAGGAAAAGTTGAACACTACCCACATTTATTATTTTGTGTTAATACCTACCTTGAGGACTGTGACACATGTCAAAGATTGATCCCAAAGCCATGAACAGGCCCCAGTAACTAACCCTGCTAAAGGAGGCCAAAGCCAAGATGTTTATTTTATCTCATTATCACAGACACGGTGGCAGGACAACAAAGGAGAGAGTTCCCAGAGCCCACAAGGGTTTGTGCTGAGCTGGGCACTGCTCCCTGCAGGGATCTGCTCATCCACAGGGTCCCTCTGGCAGCCTGGGGAGCAGCAGCTCCATTCCCACCCATCTGGGAACAGCTATTTACCAACGGAGCTCCATGAGGAAGCAGGTGAGCCCTCTTGGCTTGGGCTGCTCCACCACCAAACTGCATCTCATGCTCTGGTGACACAGATCCCCCTCCTGCCTGGTTCTACCTGCTGGACATCTCCCACCTTGGGACAAGAGCAGGGAAGGTGGCCAGGGGTGATATCACCCTGAGGAAGCCCACAATGCTATGACCCTCATTAGCAGGCACATTTATCAGGTACAGACCCCCACAGTCATTTCCTACACTTCACAGGCCCGTGCTGTGAAGGAAATTAAGACTTTCATGTGAGAAGGAGCAGTTAAAACCATCTAGCCTGAAAAACCTCTGAAATGCTAATTTAGATATTGCTGTTAATAAATGATACCCATATGAAAATGACAAAACCTATGTAATTGTTGGTCATTGCTATTCCACAATATGCCTATTCCAATAAAAGTCAAGCTTTAAGCCACTGCAGTGAAACTGTTCATCAGTGGCACCATAAACAAAATTATGGTGCAATAAATTGCTACCCTACACTGTTCTATTCACAACCTGCATTTGTAGTATTTGTGGAGGTTTTTAGAATGAATTCAGAAAATACCTGCCTAAATAAAGATGCAACTTAGGGCACTTTATTTGCCAGCCATGCTGTATGCATTAAATTATACATTGTTACTGGCTTTTGTTAGTCTGTGCTCCCTGTGAAATAACCATACATAAAGTATACAAGATCCACCACTCACAACTTCTCTTTCTTTTGTTAGTGGTAGTGCTATTATTAGTGTCAGCTATGAGCCATTTGCATGATTTACATCGTTAAGATTTAAAAGGCAACAGTAAAAAAATAGCTTAATTTGTGGTGTTCAAAATGCGCTCAAAAATGGTCTTGTTTTGCCCATAAAAATGAAAGGCCAATATTTATAAAAAGCTCACAGTGAAACAATGAAATGGTGAGAAGACTAAATATTAAGATGACTGAATTCCTATTACATGTAAATAATGCAACATTAGAGTCTCGTTTTGCAGCAAAAGGCTGAAAGGGAGATTTAGAAGCTGAAGATGATGAAAAAGCCACAATGTGGTATCACCCCCCATCTACAAAGATCATCTCTGCCTCTTCTCAGTCCTCAGTGGCTGACATAACTGAGACATTATCTTCCCCTTAGAAACATTTCTTGTCAAGAAACTTTTACTGTTGTTACTTATTGTTTGCAAATTGCAAACATGTCTGGACCCTGCCCTAGGTATTGTGAGTACTCTTCCTCCTCTGCTGTACATGACTTTTTGCATGCTGAAAGGCAATAGTCTGCACTGGCTTCTCTAATCACTAGTAAGTGATGAAGATTTACATCAAAATACAAATACATGAATTGCAACAAATACTGAGCAAAATGGGCAAGTGCTTGAAAAAGCCAAAAACTAAATCAAGGCTTACGGCTGTAAACAGGCATTCTCCACTTTTGCAATTTTTGATTATGGATTGTCCTTTCTATGTAAATTAAAAATCTGTGGCCCAAATTGCAACTGTTTGTAACTATTTTGAATATTTGTGAGGAGTCATCACCATACACAGAACTAAGGAATTATGGGCATGCACCTTGGCATATATCTGCAAAAACTGTCACACACAAGTATTCATTTTAACACATGTATTGTTCCAGTGTACTCTGGATGAATTGCCACACTGAAAGGCAAATGAGGCATCTGAAATATTCTGAATTACTGAAAGTCCTCACAAGGCCTTCTGCAACCCTCACAATTCCTATACAATTAAATTAATATTACACATATGAGTAAAATCACTTACTACAAAAATGAACAAGAGCCTAAAATAAATAATACTTTTTGATGACACAGCTATCTTAGAAATCGAGTGTGTTTCTATAAACTAATGTTATTTTAAGAGACTACACCACAGTTACTGAGCTTTCATTACAAGATGTGAAATGTTTTGATAGGGCTTCAAGCAGCATTAGGTATTCTGCTGAGGTCCAACAGGCACAGCTGCCAGTCACACCCTTGGCTCTGTCACTCACTTCAGCACATGGAAACCAAGTTGTCTCCAGGATAAGTGCTCCTCAGAGATCTGCAATCGCTGCTTGACCTACAGCTGAAAAGCAAGTGCTTTGCTCACCAGATCTATTAGCCCTTTGACTTCATTCATTCACTAGCTAATATAAATACATTGCTAAAGCGAGTGATTAATTCAATTTCTTTGGAGAGAGTGTTAAATTCTCGAAGCCTTTAGTATGACTATCCATGGAGGTTCCAAAAAACTCTTATAATTGGTTATCAATTATGAAATCACAGTGAGAAATCTGGCAAGAGCCACTAAGCTCTTTTTTTTTTCCTTTTCACTTTCCCTCCAAGAATAACCTTTCCTCACTGTACCAGAGTTTCATGTAAAATGAGACACTAAGACAACTATCATCTCTATCTATTTTTATGCAGTTATCTTTCTGCTAGAAGCCTGTTCAACAAATCAACATCTTTCCATTTCTTTTCTGTGCTTTCCAGGTTTGACATCAACACAACAGCTGAAACAACACTCACTGTTGCTCCTAAAGGAACAAAACTTCCATTAAACACTGCAGGAGGTAGACAACTTAAAAGAGAGGAAGAAACCCCAGACCACTTTTGCACATATTGCTGAATGCAAGTTCTTCCCTCCATTGCTGGAGAGAATCAACAAATATTTTAAATTGCCTAAGATGTCAGCGTGTAACAAGGAGTCTGGAAAGCATTCTGACATAAAAAGCTGGGAATCTGACCTGACAGTCCATTGCTTTGACATGAAAAATGCCATCTTTTTTCTTCTATATTTAAGATCTAATATATCTTGGCATCTTCTGATCCAAGTACGACACTGTGATGAAAACACCATTCAAAGCAAGCGTCCAGTCTGGAAGAGGAAGTTCTCTTCCAATCATGTTGACTGTTTTCTTCATTTGAAACCAGATAGAGAATATATATACAGTCAGGTTTGATTCTGTTTTTTAAGTTTTGTAAATAAGGCTTATCTTAAACAAGTTCCACATAGCTGGACATAACTGGCTGAAGAAACCCAAATTTTGGAAGCATCTATAATAACTTCCTTCCCTGCTTAAATCTCATTCTGTGGAGAGAAAAGAAGGAATACCTTCACATGTATTATAATCAATTCTAGTTTTGCAGACTGCAACAGTTATAACTGTAAGAGAGAGGCCATATCTGCTGCTTCAGTCTCTGAATTGCCCTAAGCTTCATCAGTTTTCAAAAAAAAAAAAAAAAAAGAAAGTATACACAAAAATGCCACAAAACCCCAGAGAACTCTGCAAAATGTGCAAAAAGGAGCATTTAATTTTGAAGGTGTTGGTAATGCAGACGTTCATTTTCAGTGCACACAGAACAGCTGCAGCTGAGTCCAGACAAATGAGCAAGAGTATTCTCAGCTCATGCATATGTTATATTTACAAACAAATTCTCCCCATTTATGCCAATTGCTAAAATTTATTAAACCAGCTAAAAAATTTCGACAAAAAGTCAAACATTCAACAATTTTGTAACCCTGAGCTTATTTGAAAGTTGGCAACTAAGTGGAAGAATATGTTTTTTGTAGGCAAACTAAAAAGAATATAGATAAATATACGCACTTCTATGATTGCCCTTTTCAACATATATATATATATATATTCTAGCAATCTCAGCTCAAGAAACAAGTAGTTTTGGGTACAAGAAGCTTATTGGTATGAGCTGCACTGCCCAGCTGTGTGTGTAAGGGCCAACAATAACCTGAGCTCCACGTCACTTGAAGGATGCCTTCCCAGAGCCTGCATTTCAGTGATGGAAAGCATGATCTTCCCTCCACAGTATGCACTGCACTATGCATTTAGTCCTTGGAGAGCTTTCAGGATGAAAAGACTATAGTTATTACTACCATCATTATTATTAATGAAAAATACACATGTAAAATTAGGTTTCGAACACAGTGTTTTATAGCCCCTATTTGTCTCTGTGGACACACACCATAATGGCTCTAACAGACCTTTAACACTCACTGACTAATTAATCTTTACACTCAGGACCCAGCCCTGAGTTTTATTCAGTAAGGAGCAGAAAATAGCATCCGTGGATTGGGCTTGCAAGGTCCACTGCATGAATAAATTGACAGGCTACAGGAAGAGTTGGCATTAAACAGCTCCTCTCCTCCCCTCAGTACCCCTGGAACAGCCTTCAGCAGCCACTGAAGCTTCCCTTCACAAACTTCTCACATACAATTTATTTTCATTTCCTAAAGTGACTCTTTTCAACCTTACAGGGACTCACTCTTCCAAGTACATTGACACTGATCGAAAAAAATATTACAGGGACTAGGTATCCCTTTAAAATATAACTGCATTTCCCACGCAACCAAAGTGTGCACCAGCAAATTCAGCTTGCCTATGGAGAGCACAAATGAACCATACAAATTAATAGACCTCAGCAATTTGTCAGAAAAACCTTTAGGCTTCCATTTCCAACTCAAACATGTTCTAAATACGAAAAAAACGCACGGGGAAAATATTCTGCGAAAAAGAAAGCACAAAGAGAAAATACACCACACAATTCCCTAATAGAATAAATTCAATCTTTACTCCTCTTAAAAGAATTTGAAAGGTATTGTAAAAGAATAAGTGTATAGGAGTGAACTTCCCTCATCTCATTTGCATGATACAGTTATAGTCAATATAGCTTACCTGGAGTCCTGCCTTACTTTAGCTATAAAGCCAGACAACCAGAACACAGTCTTCAGTCACAAAAAATAAAGTATTATGTGTTTACTAGTCAAGCTTCAGTGGCAGACATTTCACCAAGATGAAATTACTCAGGTTCCTAATTTTTTTTTTTCTACTATAGGTAAACCCTGGTAACACTCTGAAATTCAAGAACATGGTATCTGTTTTATTCCATGAAGCTAACTTCAAGAATAGCTTATTCCTCTTCGAAAAGTAAAATTATACTGGGGAACAAGCCTTGTGAGCTGCAGCACAGAAGCAGCAATGCACTCGTTTGGAGAGTCAAAAATGACCTTCCCAAACTGTCCCCTTAGCAAGGGAGGTCACAGATCAGTTACCTCGTGTATCTCACAACAAAGCCCCCATTTCTCTGTATGCCTGTAGAGAGAATATTTGTCAGATTAGCTCTTTTTCTTTGGAATTCCTAACCAGTGGTTTAGGGAGTCTACATTTCACAGCAGAGAGCTATTAATTAAAGTCCAGTAGGACTCAAATCTGTGCTTATTAACGGTTGGATGGACCTAAGTAAAAACATGTCTACTCCCACACCTCAGTCTCCTCTCCTTACTCCCTGTTTTTCCTCACTTGTTGCAGCACATTTTCCGTTTCCCACCATAAATGCCACAAAATCCTCCCTATCAATGAGCCATATTCTACTCTCAAGCCACCTCTAACTGATCTCTCAAGCCGAAAAAAAAGAGAGGGAGGTGAATCAACCAGGAAACAAAATCCTCATCTGCCATCGCTTGATCAGCTACAGCTTATGGTTTTATCTCCCCAAACATTTTCCCATTATAAAAAAAAAAAAAAAAGGCTTGTCATGCTCTATGCATCAGTATATGTAAAAAAAAAAAGACTTCAGAATTTAATAGGATTTTATAGAGACTCAGCTTTGTGCATTACACTCATCCAAAAAAGTATAAAAATATCTAAAGTCATTTCTATTTGATTTGAATCCATTTACGTATGACAATATCTGCTATATCCTGACAGGAACAGTCCAGCTGAAATGGCAAGCACATGAAACCAGCAGTTGGCTCTCTTCCCACTTACCTGCAATCCTCTCAAGGGGGGGAGGAAAGTTAACAAGCACTGTGTAAACCTCCTCCACTGCTTTAGAATTAAAAGAAACCCTGGCGTAAAAAAATAATAAATTAGGAATCCATTAGATTGGGTTTTTACCATTTACTCAAATGGTCACATTCAGGCCACCTTCTGAATGGGCAGCACATCTTGCACACATTTTAAAAGCAACACAGTGCAGAAATAGTTGCTTTGTGAACGGCTACATCACATTCACCAGGTCAGAAACAGCCTTTGCCCTTTCCATCACAAAACTGTAAGCACAAGGAAAATATAATTCCAGCGTAAGAAAGACTGGAAAAAGCAGCTTCACAACTCCAGTCTATTGGTCCAGCTCATCAGAAACACACAATGATCCGTGACATACCACTTACATATAACATGAAGGGTATGGTTCAAGACAGAGTAGAAGGGAGGTCAGTATTAAACCAGAAACTTGCCTTCTGTCCCCTCCTAGCACAGCCTCACCTTCCCTGTGATGAAGTGTCACAGGTAAGGAAGAACAGGCTGTGGATGTACAACTGCATTACACACAGGTCACAACTACTGCAGGACTGGATCTGGATGGTATCACATGTGCCTTGATTCCTCCTCCTTCATGGACATGAATTGGAAAGAGAGAGGGACCCTTTGACCTAAATTTGTTAATGGCACCTGCAAACTAGAAGAGTTGTAAGGGTTTCTTTTCAGGCTAGAAGAGAAACTAATGGTAAATTACAATGTAATGGGCATGACAGAGGACTCTGCCTTAGGTTTTTTGTTTTTGATGTATCTGTTCTGAATAGAAAAAAAAAATCATCAAATCTCACATAAAATGTGTGAGAACATACACTCTTCATAGGGCAGTGCCACTGAAGTGATTACATACATTTAGTTACTCAGAAAATATCTCATTATTATTTGCAAGTACCTGAACAAAACATTCACCCCCATGCTGTGACACCACTTCTGCAGGTGAACATCATTGGCAGCCACCACCATCCCACGGGAATGGGAGCCTGCCTTCTGTTGGGAATTGTGCACGGGATCACTGCCTGGTAACGCTTGAGAGCAGAATCTGTATAAAACTGAATTATCTATATCCGTGTGTCTGGGTAAGAATTTAACTGCACAAACCCAGAAAAGTTAAGAAGATACTCTGAAGATTAAACTACAATATGTACCTATACCAAGTCTGACTTTTACAAGTGTAATAGCTTTACTTTGATGTAATGCCTTCCAAAAATCAACTAATGAAACTGAATTAAGGTCACTAAAATAACAAATAAGAGTGTCCACAAAGTGAATTAATGCAGTTTTATTACTATTTTGGACTCCTATGATTTTTTTTCCCCTCAGTGTCTTCATTTAGATACACCTGTAGTTTAATTTTCTTGGTGTACTGATAATTACAAGCATTGCCTCTATGTAAAATGTTTCGACTTTTATGAACGTATTTTTAAATTAATCGGATTATGCATGAATGGGACTGTTTTGTTTAACCATGAACATTTTAAATTACCTGGATTTTAATATACTTCTTGCACGTATTTTTTTCTAAAGTTCCATGAATTCTAAAGACTTTATCCTGCACTGAAAAGTTAAATGAGGATACACTCATATTTTCTTACTTTCTCAATATAAATGGGTGGATAAGGAAACTCGTGGTCTTCTGGCCACCATACATATCATCCATACATGCATATATTTATATTTAGCACTGTTCATATTTAAGCTGCATCATACTTGGTGCTTATACTGGAGTATCACACAGAGAAGAGATTCCTACCATTACCCTCCATGTTACCAGAAGAGAAAAACATTATTGGCCAAAGGACAACAACAACAAACTCAAACCTTCATTTTAACTTTATATTTTAAAATCAAGGCTGGCTCCATAATTTTCTAAAAGGAATGATTATTTTTGACAGTGAGATATACCCTGAATTTCAGAAAGAAAACCCACCAGAAAATGGTCTTGTTTCGGGGTTTTTTAATGATTGTACTAAAAGCTTTACAGTGCTTAGAAAAATAGAATAATTTGAATAAGCCAGTCTTAGCTACTTCATTTTTTGCTAAACACTACAAAAATTTCACATGGGGCTGCTAATTATACTGGTAAAAGCAATCTAAGCTGTTATCAACACCACTATTAGAAGGAATCCAGTGACCACAACAGGACACTTCAAACACAATTTTCCTTCTCCTCTTCAATGATGAAGGCATTTATTGGCTATGACAACGAAAATCCCTCTGATTCAGACCAAGAAGCTGAAATATTTGTGCTTGGCCTTCCCAGAGTGAAAGGGGCCATATCCATGCCATGGGAAACATGGTTTTTTTCTTCCCTTGTGGTGCAGGGAAACCCATGGGCTGCTCAGGGGCTGCATTTCACCTGGGGCCTTTTCCCAATGGAAAAGCTGATTTATTATGAGATCTCCTGACACCACAGGACACTCATAAGTAAGTTTTACTGTAATGGAGACTGTGATATATTTTCCTTTAGTGTAACACTCAGAGAATCAACACAAAATTCTCTCTGTGGAAAAGATCCTCCACAGTGAATCCCGGGTTTAGCCAATGAGGGAGAGTCTTAAAACATGCTCAGTCAAGTGGTATTGACATTTTTTTGGGAGTCACACAGTGAGATGATAAACTTGGATTCACAATGAAAGACATGGTTTTCACCGACTTCTGAGATACTATACCCATTTTTAAGTCAGAGTTGGATGACTCCTAAAAATATGGGCAAATTCAGCTCATTTTTTTCTTCTCTTCTTCCTTTTATTTCACCACTCATATCTAAGGTGTGAGAGTCCTCACTCAGACTCCACTATTGTCTCTCCTGAAGCCTACCTTCCCTATGTCTTTGACTATCTTTTGTTCTACCCCATCCAGCAGTGTCAGACTTCTTTATTCAATAAATTACATTAATAAAGCTGTCAAACTGCTTGAACAGGAGTAATTCCTATGTTAATAAAACCCAGTAAAAGCATGTCTTTGACTTCACCTTCATATTTTTAAATTCTATTTGGTAACAACAAATAAAGCACTCTGAGCTTTATTTTTCTAAATTATTATTACATTTCTTTGATGGATAAAGGCAATATGTATTTTCCAGAAACACCAGAAAATTAGATGAAAGCAAGACACCTGGAATTAACTGAAGTGGAATCCTCCCTTGTGATAGATGGCTTGAAGTTTCACTCATCAGAGAAGTTTGCAAAATAATTTCTGATTAGTTAAGAATACATGCTATACAGACAACAGATAAGGAAAAGCCAACAGTGGAAATATTAGCTAATATAAATAAAAATGGATTACTAATCTAAGTGCAAAGATTTTTTTTTTTTGCCTTTTTCAGCTCACAATGTTATTCATGCCCCTGAGCAACTCACTTAATCTCTTTTCTCCCGCACTTTGTAAAATGGGAACGAACCAACATCATTTATCCCACTGGCATAATATGTGAGGTAGAGTAAGACAAAAAAATAACAAAATCCAAACATCTCATAATTATTTAAATAGGATTTGGTACATCAGGATGACATATATAATCTCAGCTTTTGTTCTCTCCAGGAAAAAACCCTATGAATTACTTAAAATGTATACATTTTTCACTCTTAAGCATTCCACCTCTGTCTTCTTCCATTTTATATCATTTTTAGCTACGTAAAAGATGAAGTAGATGCATTTCAAGTTGTTTTTCTTAGACTTTAAATCTCAGGGACTCTTCTCATTTACCACCTTTCACCACAAATTAACATGCACATCAAGACAAGTTCATTATCATTTATAGGCCTGTTAAACAGATGAAAAAAAGAATTGCATCTTAAAGTGCCCTGGATTATCTACTGGTATTCAGTGCTGAATAATTTTAGAGTTCATAATCATTAGTTTGCTTTTCTTCCTTTCTAATCAAAAAGCTCTGACAGTAAAATCCACAGTCTAAGTAAATAAATGCTCATTGCTGGAAACAACAGGATTTGTTTTCTGAAGGTAAGAATGATGTCTATATAAAATAAATAGAAAATGCAATTATGTACATAAAACTATGATATGAATGCATTTTGGTGTTTCTAAACACAGTACTTTGGGGAATTTGAGTTGAAGAACTATTCATACAGTCCTAACTCAGAGAAAAAATGTTGTAGAATCACATCCTGATACCTTTCTTTCTTGAGCTTTCTTTCAGCATTGCTCCTGACCAGCCCTATTCGTCTTCTGTTTACCTTGGTAACTCTCTTCCATGTCAATCCTCCTATCTCAAAATGTACCTTTGTCTTTTCAACACTGAAGATATTGTCATTACTAGATTTTTTTTTTCTGTGATTTTGAGTCTTTATTTACCAGCATCGCTCTGCACAGGTTAGAAGTCTTTAAGAAAGGACAATCAAGGTAAGAAAATCATTAAAAAAAAAAATCATGTAAATGAATGGTGAATACAGAGGGGGAAAAAAAAGAAAAAAACCCCCAAATGTATTCAAAATATTTTGCCAAGAATCTAAAGATTTTTGTGAAGAATTCCTTGAGAGAAAAAAAGAAAAAACAAACCTAGAAAATTTGACAGACACACTCTACCACCTGCATACCCCAAAATATCTACAGATTTCAGCAGAAATATAAAACTTCAAGCATAACAGTCTCCTTGACAGTAAGACAAGAAGCCACTTTCCACAAGTGCCCTCTCTCCCCTCATCTGCATTTCAGATGAGGCCGTATGTTAATTTACAACCTGCAGTCACAAGGAATGTAAGATAGTCCGTAAAAAACGTTTGTAAGTGGAACAGGAGGAAGTGAAACGATAAGGAATCACAGTTTGCCCTCTGATGCAACAGGGTCTCCCTGCTCCTTCCTTTAGCTGCTCACACTGTTGACAGATTCCCTTTGGGGTTTTTGGGGGGGGAGGTTTGCAGCTGCCAAAGATCATGAGGAGAAACAAATGACAGAACTCTCTTCTTGGAGCTGCTGAGCACAGAAAAACACTTTTCAGTAAAAAGGCTGCAGGAAGGTGAGGTTTGTGCAGAGATTTAGCTCAACCTCACCCTCTATCTGGAATGCTGAGGTGACAGAAGTCCTTTTCTCTGTAGAAGAAAAGTTCTCTTACCTGAGCAATCAATAAATGAAATACTTATTATAATACTTACTATAAACATCTCATTACATATGAACAAGATTAATTTAAACCAAAGAATTTTTTTTTTTATTTTTTTTTTAGGTATACTGCATAGCATTAAGTAAATTAGACTGCTGGACTTAATGTAGTAAACATATTATGTACAATCCTTCTTATTAAAAAAAAAAAAATACTTGCTATTCACTGATGCTACCAATAACTTTGAGTCTGTTTCCTTGCTGAATAGTCATATGACCTCCAGAGACATAGATTTTAATTCCTGTTTTGAAAACAGTACCATAAACATGTCCAGGGGCTTAATTTATTCACTCGTTTGTGGAAATTTACTGTGCGTTTCTGTTACAGCATTTTTTGATACGAGACCATAACTTTTCTCTTGCAGAACATTATTTCTGTCACCTGAAGAGGGTCTGAGGTAAATCTCTCTCATTTTCATTTGTTTATTGTTTGCACATTCCTGGTTAAGACTAAAGAAGTCTTTCCCACGCCTGACAAATACATTAACTGCTGTAATTTCTCTGTTATTTGGAACAGTCAATCCCACTTTTTCTCTCAATATCAAAGTTGCCCAGAAAAGCTGTGGCTGCCCCATCCCTGGAACTGTTCAAGACCAGGTTGGATGGGCCTTGGAGCAACCTGGTCTGGTGGAAAGTGTCCCTGCCCAGGGCAGAAGGCTTGGAACAAGATGATCTTGACGGTTGTTTCCAACCCAAACCATTCTGTGATTCTACGAAAAAGATATCAAATTCACCCTCCCCAACTACAGCTTAAGCAATGAGGATACAAAAATCTTGATGCTGGGATAATTAAAATATTCACAGAATAGCATTCAAAACCGTGCTATGTTAGGAAAATCATAATTTTCAGGAAAAAAACCTGAATCTAAATTAAATCCCTACTCTCCCAGTCCACTACTCCACAACTTGGCAAATGGATACTTTAGACTCAACAACTGAATCAGTACTCTTCAACAATATTTGTATATTTTACAACACAATATGACAATTCTAGAAATGATCTCAATTTCATGCCAAAGTTTCTGTTTTACAAATACCACATCTATATGGTAAGAGGTTAAGTTGCCACACATCTGAAATATTTTCTGGTATAATTTTCTTAAACTGGACGCTAAGATCCCCTGGAGTAAAAGATATACTGGAGAAAAACTGGATAAATCCCATTCCATTATGTTTTTGCAAGCTGTAGAAACAGTGAGGAAAGAGAGAGATCAACAGAAAATTCACTCTAAAACAATACTTCAGAGGAATTTCGTTAACAAGAACTGTCCTGCCTAGTGTAGTGATGGCCACAGAAAATGCCACACAGCAAATTTTTTATGTCCCTCTGTGGGATAGATATACTGGGATCAAGGTATAACATTGTTATGCTGTCAAAAAAATGAAGGAAGATGATGAATTTAAGAGACTAAAATTAAGACAAAGGAGTCTGTCACGCAATAACAGCTTATAAGAGTTACAAAACCGACACAAACATAAAAAGCAAAGTTGACATATTTGATAACCACAAAGGCAGCTTATTCCAAATATACTCTCAATTACAGTCATTCTGGATCACACAAAATGAGAAAACAAGTTCAGGGAAGTGCAGTATGACAATGCTCATCTCAGTTGCTGTGTTGTCAACCTCCCCAACCTCCCTCCTGTGGAAAAATAAGGCAGTTTCCCTTCAGTGCAGCACATCCCACCCTGCACTGACACTCATGGAAACACAGGAACAAGGAACACGTGTCACAGCAGCTTCCCATGCCCTGAAGTTGAGCATCATATGAATTTTAATGTTGTCTTTGAGGGTGAGCTCTAAAAATCCAGCTAAGCCTCACCTGGGTACTGTCTCTCCAAGGCAAACAGCTGTGGGCAGTGGCCTTTTGCAAAAAAGACCTTAATATATTAAGCCAGCACCTCATCTGTGCTGCTTTGTGGCAATTACCCCAAAATAGCCAAGGCACAGTAACAAAAGCTTCATTACACTTTGCTAATAGGAAAAACAAGCACAAAGGTTCATTTTACCTCAGAAATGGTAAAGAAACGGGCAAACACAGATGAGAGATTGTTGCACTGAGTCAACAAGGGAGACTCACGTAACTGAAGTACTGAAGACATCTAAAACCACAATCTGTTGTGTACACAGTGATTTCAGAGAGCAAATAGCATTTCATTTTTCTCTGCTGTGTTCTGGTTGAATTGTCCACATTCGAACAATCCTAAATACAAGTGCAGGATTTTAGTCCTCTGTCAATACTTGGTAATATATATTTCCAAGTCCCTCAAATTTAATGCTCTTTCTTCTTATTAGACTGCTGCTAGATCTGTAGGCAGTCTTATAAACCACTTTAACCTTATTTTAATTTTTCATTATGAAAACTGTAACTGTTCATTAAGTTTGGAAGACACAGCATTACAGCTGTGATATATCATTCCTCATATTATTAACAATCTGCTTTGTAAATTCAGTGCTTGAAGCAGATACTGGTAATAATGCCTTATGAGTTTTATTTCTGCGTTTGTAAGAATTTAGGAAAGAACTTAATAGGAGCTCACACACTTAGCTGCCTAGACACACACAAAATGTTATTTGCTGAATGATTTAAAAATTAGTGCCAAAATATAATTGCACCAAATTTAGCAGACTCATTAGAAAATAAACCCCAAACCCCTAAAACAAGAAACTATGTGACTACTCCTACTCTCTCCTCCTTTCCAACTCTTTGGTAAGATTACTTAAGCAAGAATGATGTTCATTTTGTGTAATAAACTTTTAGCATGTTGTGAATCATTTTAGTCAAAGGTAATAGTCTGCCCCACAGAGATTAAGTACCATTTTAGCTTTGCTTTCATATCATTCAAATGCCTATCTCAGGGATAGAAAAACTTCAAAAGAAAATCGGATATTGCTATGAAATCAAATTGACTACCATCCATAAAAAGTTTTTTTTGGTCCTGTAACTACGTAATGTGAAATATTACTATTATATTTATGCAATTTAATATGTCATCTTTAAATGCCATCTTTAAAACACAGTACTCTACTGGAAGTAATTTTAAAAAGTGAGTATAGTGTGCTAGACCAGCTACCAGAGAACTGGCCATTTGCTTGAAGGAATGAAATTTATGCAATTTGTTCTACATGATGGCCTGTTTTTTTTATCCAACTTAACATTCCCTCTGGCCTAAGCAGAAAAACCTAAGATACTGATAATTTTTACTTCAATACTGAACTGCACTGCCCTGCAACAGAGCACTTACATTTCATATGATCGAGATTTCAACGTGTTTCCAGCCAGCACACAACTTGCTGACTTCTAGGTAAAAACTGACCAAATGCTATTCTGTGTTTTTCACATGGAATAATGGAAAAACAGTACAACTGAAGTATCTGCTCAAGTTTTCTTAGCATTGGACATTTCTTTAAATTCTACAAGTGCTGGTGGAACTGCCAAACCCCAGTGCCTCAGCTGTAGCTCTCCATGTAATCCCACCAGGTAGGAAACTTTCCATGACATTTAGGGCACACATGAATGCATTGGAAAGCCATGACAAGAGAAGAAACACAGTGACAGCAACTACCAAGATTCAGAACTTAAGAGTGGATAAGTGTGCTGATAAGGAAAGAAGGAATATGAGTGTGATGTGTGTGTAGCTAAAAGAACTCTACAATATTAGGAGTGGCAAGGCACACCCAGGCTCATAACCTGGGACAGAGGAAGCAGTGCAAGGAATAAAACAGGATAGATTATTGGTAAGATCTTCCAAACAACATTTTTTTTAAGCTGAGGAAGCATCTTGCATGGCAATCAACAGGAGGCTAAGGCTTCACTTGCAAAACTACACTGGATAAACCACACTGAAGAGATATTTCAGTACTGATGATCAAACTGTTCTGCTCTTGCAATCTACTTCCAGCAGATACCTTGCTCTGTCAAAGTAATGATTGTCCTAAGGAACACAACTGGTTGGCATAAGGAAAACAGTTCACCAGCATCATCAAAAGCAATGGTAGTTACACAGAAGCAAGACAACAGGCACTGCTTTCAGTGCTGTGTCAGGAACAGTTTCAAGGGTCAAATTCAGTTTGTAACACTCAGGCTTTGATTTAAGTTTAGAAAATATTATAGGTCGTAAACTGTACTTTCCATAACGTTTCTTTAGATGGGTCATTCCTCTCTCCATCTTCTGTCTTTGCTCAAATTCAGCTAAAATGAAATCTCTTACTTTACTTTGCATTATGAAGAAACAGACAACTGGGTTTTTTTGAGCTTTCCTCTATAAGCTTTCTGCATCCATTTTAACAAGGTTCTATCACACACACAAACATCTGAGCCCTACTCCATATCACATGTAAGCAGCAGCATTTCTCAGAGAGGCTTTTCTCCAAACAGTTTTAAAAAGATATCTTTTCATTCTGACTTAAACAGGATGTAGGGATTGCCACCAGCAGAGGAGCAGGAATCACAAACAGCTATAACCCAACTATTCAAAGGAAATGCAAGCAAGTAATTACAAATAAAACTGCTTACATTCATGCAACTTGTTTGGCAACAGCAGTATACCATAAGGAAAGCTGCTACAATTCATAACAGCATCTTGTAATAAAACAGCTTTATGCATCCCTCTCAAACTGTTTAGTGCTCAAATCTCATCAGATGGCTGAGTAAGCATTACACTTCGGGACAGTAAATCTCTGTTTCCAATATGGTCTACATTCACAGACATGTACTTCTGCATTCACTGTAAGTCACTTCCAGCTAAGCACTCATATTAAAAAAAAAAAAAAAAGGCAATATATAAAAATATCTGCATGCTATTTTGTCTAGTCAGCTTGTCTAGACAATTTTGGAACCTTAAAGGATCAGCAGCTCAGCAGGAACTGACTGCTGCCGGAGAAAACTAATTTGAAGTTGGATTTACAAATACAAAAGTAGTATCAATGGTGTAAAGGGCTACCTTTACACAAGTCACTGTCTTTTCAACACATCTGTATCCATATCACTGGGGCATATATGGCATTGCTATGGCACATTTTGCCACTGTTAGAGACAAACTAAAAGACAGGAAAGGGTTTCGACACCACCAAAAAATGGGAATTTGTGACAGAGGATGACACTATAGAGACAGATGTTTGAAGAGCTCTACTTAGAGTTCACAGAACAGATAACTCACTTAACTGCAGCATCTCATTAAATCTGTACAGAAAAACACTGGCTATGATGGGTGTTCCAACAACACAGGGCATCACCAGAGCTGATGGCTGGAAACTGGAGCCAGTTTCCAAAACCCAAATTGAAGCTGGCATCTGCTTTTAACATGGAGTCTGACTTCCCACAGATGCTGCCCGCCAGCTGAAAGGATGGATTTGCTGTCTATTGATGCTTCCAAAACTCCAGAATGTGCTTCATTCAAGGACAGATTACTGGGATCAGTGTAGAAATAATCTGATGGAGGTTGATGAGCAACCTGATAGCAGGCCAAGGAATGTAATGGTAGGTCTTCTTACCTGGAACTCTGTATCCAGAGACAAATAGTGTAAAACAAAAAGAACAAATAAAAAATGTTGGGCCCTGCTTACCCAATTATTCTCCCTTCTCACTTTCTGTTCTACTGATTTTGATTTCCATTTACAAGGCTTAAGTGAAATGGTCATCAGTACTTTGACTCAACTCCAAAACCTTCATGATTCTCTAAGAAAGAAAATTAGGTTTGGTGATGTTTTCGTTTGTATGAAAATTTACTTATGTTTTTCTTGTGTAAACTGTGTGTATTTGGGTCCAGTCACAGTGTTTGAAAAACTTCTAAAAATCATATAATCCACAGAAGGTATCAGGAGAACAGGGATGAGAAAACAAATATAAACATAGTGATCATCATCACAGACCAACCAGTTATCCTCCAAGTCTAGAATTTAGTCCCCAGGAGTAAGATATTTCAAAAGAAAATGGGGGGAAAAAATCAAACACAAAAGACAATGACAGAGTAAACAAAAACACACCTAAAACCTGTTCCCAATGCATTTGTGCTGAAAACTGACTTGTGAATTGGAGTAATGCACACTCTGCTGCTTAACCCATCTTCCACACACTCCACAAATACACAGAGATCTAATTCTTTCCTAATTTTTTCTGAAGATGCCAAGCTTAAAAACATGCAGCACTGGAGAGTTGAACAGCATATAATCCAAAATAAAGGCTTTTGTCAGTTAAATCTTTACAGAACTTGGTTTTATTTAAATAGATCTTTCTTCCTGTGTTATGAGAAAGGAGGAGGGGAAGCAAATGGCCTAATTTTCTTTTAGCAGAAAACAAGCTTTAGAGGGGTTCCCCAGTTCACAGAAATGAAACAATATTCATTAATACAAATTCAGGACCACATGACTTCTGAAGACTCATTTTCTGGAACATGCCAAGGATGCAGGGAGAGAGATGCCCAGTTCAAACACAGATCAGGCATAAAAGCTTTTTTAAATCTGAGATTTCAATGTTAATAGGTGTATTAGAAAAGCATCTAAGCATCTCTATCAGTTTGAGAACACTCACAAGTAATCAGCCTTCCTTCCAAACACTTCTTGCCGAAACACAGACCCTAAAAGAAAAAAAACTTTTAAACTGTAAATCCTTTTGAAGACAAGAACACAGAGAAGGAGGAATATTTACACAAGCTAGCCATTTTTGTTAGTAGAATTAATCAATAAATATTTCAATTTAGAATCCTCTTTTTAAAAATAAAATCATTATTTCATCTCCCTGGAGTACATTATTTCCCTTTATGATGGATTTTAACACGAGAAAGAGCATCCACAGATGTGCCTAAATATTACGAACTTCTTAGAAGACTGGGTGCACTTGTGTATGAGAAAATGTAGAAGGGTTTATAGGATCAAAAATTATTATTTTCAGTATCCAAGGTCTTAGAATTCTATTACAAAGCAGACTAAAGGGATGAGGGGAGGGAAAAAAGTACATGAAGAATAGGTTTTCTTCAACACTCAGTCAGGCCCCAGCATTATAAGCAAGCAAATATGACTCTATTTGAAGCACAAGATCTTTTTCCTTGATAGCAATTTGAAGCTATGAAGCATAGGAAGCATAATTCCTATTAATTTTGAAGATCTTTTCAAAATGTATTTGCATGAAAATGGTTACTAAGCCTATTCTAGAGTAGGTCTAAGGATTTTTAGCATTTTCTTTCATTCCCAGCGTGTGCTAACTACATGAGTTGATAACATCTACTTTTTAGAAGTTATCTTTTATATGTGCATGTAACTTTGTAAATAGTTTAAAAAAAAACAGAACCCAGTTTAACTTCATCATCAACTAATGAGGAGTCCAGTATAGTAGCAGTGAAAAACCAGCTCTTTTTGAAAGCTAAATACATGTTTAGAGGAAAAAAAGGAACGTAAGTCTGTACATACCTGTATATTTGCACCAGAAATCATTGCATTCTGAGTCTCTAATTTAAACTGTAAACAAATGCTGATTTTTAATAGTGATCAAAAGAGAGAAACTGCCAAGAATAAAAAGTTATTCCCTGAGAGAAACTGTGTGTACACAGAACTTGCATCTTATGTCTAGCTCTTGTTTATTCTACAAATACATATTAATATTAAAGTAGAGTTGTGTTTTTCAGCACTGGTGTTATTAATTATTACTGGAGTCTTCTGTCAGCATCACAGCTTCTCAACTAGTCCAGAAGGTAAGAGATGAGAGCTACAACCTTCATTCAACAAGTCCATGTCAGTCTGACTTGTCCATGGTCAGTCCCAGCAGGTCTGAGCAACCAACCACTCCCAGCAAATTAAAGCACAATGTATGAAGATGGAAAATGGGCAAACTGCAAGGAAAGAGGATGGAAGGGGAACGAAAGGGAAGTGGAATGTAAGAGATGACTGCAGCTGATTTAAACTATCACTTGCAAACGAGAGAGCTTGCTGCTCAAAAGTTTAAAAAAAAACAACCAAAACCACTACAAACCAAAACACCAACAAAATCCACAAAATGCCAAGAGAAAACAACGTATGCAGATTTAGATGGAAGCAGCCCAAGGACTCAAAGTCAATCCCATGACGTTCCACTGAAAAGCCACTTCTGAAGAGATTTCCTTCTGGTTTTTATTGGGACTCAGATCTAATATACATTTATCATAAATATACTATTTATCAGATCATCTTAGTATTACAGCTCTAAAGCCCACTTTGATGCCAGAGTTTAAATGGAGGAGACATGTTAGGTTTGCATTAGACTTTCTTACCTTTTCTTGTCCTAAAAGCATATTTGAGAAAGGCTGCTATAAAGGTTAGTACCTTTATTTATTTGTTAGTCTAGTAATGCTGCCACACACCTCCATTATTAACAACTTCAACACAGATGAAAGCACAGATGAAAAGTGCTTTCATGTTTTTAAATCACTTAACAATAATAACCATAATCATCTTTTATGACTTGGGGGGGGGGAGAAGGTAGGGAAGGGAGTTTTCATTCAGCATCTTTCCCTTATTAAATAAGGATCACAAATTATTTTTTTTTTTATTTCTCATTAAGGCTGAGCTTTCTAGACAAGAGATATTGAAGGCAGTTGTCTCATCCTAATAAATATTTTACACTGGGAGCACGTATCTCTAAGGGAACCATTAAAACCAAATTTAAGTCTTGATTCAAGAGAAGTGCAAGTTACATATGTGCACTGGCTCTAATAAGAAAGTTGCCTTAAGGCCTTTTTCCCATACAAGCTCCCCTACATCTGAATTCCATGTTAAGGGCTTCCTCCTTAAGCTTCTGCCACCTGCCTCTACCTCAAATTTTGTTTGATTATGTAACTGTACAGAGATAACAAAAAGCAACAGATTGCAGAATGCCACTCGAAAACCCTCACATGACAAAGGAAACCAGAATACAAGAAGAAGTGTTATTGAATGTCCTTAATCCAAATCTATGTATCAAACATTTAATTTTCGAAAGGTCACAGGTTCTGGAAAGAAGTACTAAAACTACAATTGCCAAAACTTGGATTTGGAAGGGATACATTAATTTGAGCCCAAGAGTTGAGGACAACTCGTGTTTGATGACAAGATGATCAAAAGTTCATCTTGGTGTTACTGGGAATATGAGGAGTGAGGGAAAGTCCAGTCAGCACAAGAACCTGTAGCAGTGACTGTCCCCTCTCCAGCAGCACACGAGTCACTGCTGACACCCAATATCTGACCACAGCAACTGTGAGTCTGAACAGGTTTAATCACCCTCCTGAAAAGTTCCTTCTGCAGTGTGGTTCTTTGGTGACAGATTTATGATGTGAAGAACAATCAGATGAGAAAACAACATTCATTTTTCTCAGCGATCAGAGCTGCCCCGAAGTAGGTTGTAGCAAATAAAATTTAGATTCATCAAGCTGGTCTGGGTTGCTTTGGTTTGTTTTTTTGTATTAATTGATTTTATCTCTTTTTTCCAAGAAAGCTATTCAACATATAAGGAGAAAATATGCAGCATGAAATAGCCAAGAGGTGATTAGTATGGCATGGTAACACAACTTCATGGGAAAGAAATTGAGCATATTACACTTCCCAAGTGCCCCTCTCTGAGAATTCTACTGTGATAACTTAATTTTCTACTTGATGTTAATAAATATTCCAGACAATCTTAAGGGGCATTATAAGGGATTTATTATAATCATTGTCACTATATTTTTTTAACTCCTGTTAACATATCTATAGTATTAAACAGGATACAAAAAGCACATAATTTTTTAGTGTAAAAGAACAAAAAATAGAATTTGAGCTGATATCATCAGCTATTCTTTACTGAAGTGATCTCACCATACAGAGAGGTGCTGTAACATACACAAAGCACTTCAACATCAGTAAAAAAAAAATTCTAAATATTTCAGAAGACTGTTGAGTCCTGTTTAATCTGATTTGTGGGTTTTAGCCCTAATTTGAGTAATTTCAATCATATACACTGGTTATTCTAACATTTCACAGCAGAGATTTATTGCTAAACTAGATCTGACTTGAGAAGGAGAAAGCACTGCATTCAGTATAACAACTGCCTAATAAATTTTGCATCAGCTGAAGCTCAGAGTTTGGCTCAGGCAGAAACACAAAATCCATGAGCTACAAATGTCAAGTGAGGAACTCTGGAATAGTAAGGGTTGCAATCACCTCTTTGAAATTCAGTTTAAAACTCTTAACAACTCAGTCTTTCAAGCACAAATCACTTATAGAATATACGCTGAGAAAAGCTGCCTTTCAAAGAAACCTCTTTAAAGGAAGGTTTTTCAAAATCTTCATTTTTTTTTTGCCTTAAAGAACATGTACCTTCCCCGTGCTGGGTCAGCAAATGAAGTCAAAGTAAGTATTTTCTTTTTAAAGAAAAAAAAAGAAGTTTGATAATTGGTTCACTTTGGTGGAAAAATACATGGCATACAGAGAAATTCACGTATTACCAGAAGATTGCAAAATATTCCAGATATTCAGAGATGTCAGAACTATTCTTAAGCTTTTGATATATCCTAGCAGGAAGTATAGAAGTTTCTATTCATCTTAAAATACAGCATTCAAAAAGGACTCCTAGGCTTTAAATAAATCCTGTAACGTTTGAATGCTCTCTCAGATCCACTGAAGGACTTTACAGATCGATTGACTAATGAATACCCAGGGCAAGTACTGAGTTATAACACATTTCTATCTGATTTAGGGAAAATCTAAGACAAATGAGTAGCTCAAACATGCACTGGACCTGTCATTTTAGCCAAGACACTGAACATCTGTTTTGAAGATCTTCAGAGAATAAGCTGGCACAAAAATACTAAACCTATTCTGAATTACTTTGTACAAATATTATTACTGAGATGTTAAAAAACAGAGTTTAAAAGGGGAATTTTATTCCTTAGGTTACATGTAAACATCTTAGGAAAAGCACACCAGAAGTAAAGCCAGACTAAGATGTTTCAGGTAATATCAGTCATGTCATCCTTCATGACTTTATGCCAAAACTTCCAAATGCTGCATCAAAGCAGCACCCACAGCAAAGAGAATCTTTACCCAAGATTAATGTAAGAACTGTTTCAGACCTCTGAGCTCTGAACACAGTTTTTGTTATTAGCACTTCACTGAGGAACCACCATAATCAAAGATGGTAGTAGTGCAGCTTGGCCTTACACTTACACAGATTTTCAAAACCCAGTAACGTACGATCAGGCAGCAGCTAAAAACAGCTGCTGTGAGCAGTTCCAGTGCCATGGTGAAACTAAATACTCTGCAATAAGTCAAACACATTTAGCTTTACTAAAAGAAGAGACAAAATATTGAGGAATATATCTGCGATTGCTTAAAAAACAAAAATATGTCAAGCTTTTTTATAACAGAAAAACAACAACAACAAAAAATCTCTAAAGACTATTTGTTTTAAGCATGTTTATTTCCTACAGAATTTAATCCCATCAAAACACCTACTCAATTTAGAATAAATTTACATGTATAAATTCCTAGATGTCTGCAGCTGGAAACTGCAAGCATAAGATGCAATGAACAGTATTTCCTACTATATGAACCACATTTTTATCCATATAATGTTAATGTGAAAAGTGAGAACATCTACCAAGTCTTAATCTGGATCTACTTGCCACATTATCTCAAATTTCATCTCAATAGAAGAACTGTTCAATCAAAAAGAATCATCATACTGACCTACTCTCTAAAGAAATTTGCTTTTCAAACTTACCAAAAGCAGGAAAATAAGGAGTTACTGCTCATATTATCTAACCAAAAACCTTACTTTGGCTCTCTAAGATTATTCATTTAGACACAACAACACAGACTAGCAGGGGAAAAATAGTAATGAAAAAAAAACCCCCGAGTATTTCAATTCAGTTACCAACAATTTGCACTCCCCTTCATAAATAGGGCAGATAAAAACACATTAAGAGCAGGAGGAGGATGAACAGTTGTCAAATCAATAATCAAGAGAAAAAGGCCAGCATGAAATGCTGAATAATGACCTGGAAACTAAAATGAGGCACTTGAGCTGAAGCATCAATCATCCAGATAGGGAAAGGTAATATTTAGATGACTCCTGTACACTAAGGCAGAACAAACCACTTGGAAAGTGGCTCCAGTGGCTCAAACGTTCCAGTTGCAGTTTGATGTGTTATCTTAGGTAAACACCTACGAGCAAAGAAAGACCCTACAGGAACAGAGATTACCTCTGAAAATAGAACTGGGTGTTTGATAGACCAAGCACAGTGCAAACACTCCCAAATGCCTGTACACAAATGTGAGAGAAACAAGGGATTAGACAAGGGTTTAATTATCCATACTAATTATTAGATAGTTTGATCTAAAGGTGAGGACAGACACTGACTGCTGGCAGAATGCTTTCAACAACATGATATCAAGTACAAGAAATGACCTTTCACTGAAAGATTTCCACAAACAAGTGTGATAACCTAAAATTCCCTGAGTCACAACTATCACACACCATTAACAGGCACATATATAAATCAGGAGAGTTTCTACAATTAAATATGTGCT
Source organism: Chiroxiphia lanceolata (assembly GCF_009829145.1). Taxonomy (NCBI): domain Eukaryota; kingdom Metazoa; phylum Chordata; class Aves; order Passeriformes; family Pipridae; genus Chiroxiphia; species Chiroxiphia lanceolata. Next base: position 5,610,350 of record NC_045651.1, read on the forward strand.
AGATACTTTACCTTCCATTGAGAGGGAGCACAAAAGCTGTACATTTATGCCTCAAATTTGCCTACACCTTACCTGATACAAACTATATCTGATTCTTCAACTGAAAGTAAACCAAGTCCTTTAAATTTAAAAGCCATTACTAATTGTTGACTGAGTACCAATTAAATCAAGCCATTTGGTTGAGTTAACCAGATGATTAAACACCGTTCCTATGAAGCCATGTTCACTAATAGTTTCAACACAGAGATTTACAATTTATTGAGAGAAGCAAATACCTGAGGGTAAAACTATGTGTGTGTACAGTGCAAAGGCACATTCACAGGTTTTTCAACTAAAAAACATTTAAATTTCTTATTCACTAATCTATTGACATAACAGGTGTTTAAAGTAAGGACCATTTTACAAAAGAAGAGATTATTTCCCCTTGCTTACAAGTTCACACAGGCAGGTAATTTCAAATATTAGTTCTAGGGACTCGATGCTGCAATAACATATTGCAGCCAATTCCAGAAGTAATTAGATGGGTTTCCTCCTTTCAGTTTTTATGAGGTGGATGGTAAGAAGTGACAAAATGAAGTCAGAGGAACCAGCATTCCCATTCCCACAGCACTTAGGCACAGGAATGGAATTCCAAGGCAGCTGGCTAATAATGAATGTATGTTGGTCCTATGGGTTTTTACCATAATAGTGTTTTATTTATCTTTTCAGTACAGGTAGTATATTCAAGACAGACAAATTTAGGTGAAAATGCCACTATTATCCCAAAATTAACCTAGGAAACAGAATAGGAAGTTAGCATATTGGCTGACCCCAAGATCCATGCCAAAGACACCATCTGGTTAAGGGTCACTAGCACTTGTGTCTGTCAGCTCTTTAGACCAGCAAATCTTGGTTTGCCTAATGTACAAATTCCCAGAAAGTGAAATTCCAAAAGTACCAGAAAAGCTGAGAAAAGGAAGAACTTTCTAATTTAACACAAAACACTTGAAATAACGGTAATTAATTCTCCTACAGTTCTTTCACTCAAACTCCTTGTAACACTGGTATATTTTAACAAGGAACAGAGACTCTTTACTCAAGATTAATGTAAGAGAAAGCAGTTCTGCCTTTAAACATACCTTGCCTTGGAAACTCATCGGACTCCCTGTGAACCAGGTCAGAAACTCGATTTCCATAGTGCATCCTGGTGTCATGATCATAGGCCTTCAGTGTCTCACTTGAGCTGTAGGACTTCTGGGTTGGCACTCTGCAGTCCTCACTGTCCAGGGAAGAGCTTGTGTAGCGACACTCCTTCCCACAGCGGCCCCGCGTCAGGGAACGATGTCTTCTGTCTTTTATATCCATTATTCTGAGTCAGGAAAGCCACTCTTTTATTTGGGGTCAGTCACTGTCACCTAAAAACATGAAAGGATAACAGAAGTGAGCGATGCTGCTGCCACGTTGTGGTTCATTCTACTCTCCCTGACTTATCCTTGAATGACAAAGCAGCACAGACGGAGAAGAAAAGGGAAGATCCACATGATACATCCTTAGAAATTGAAATAATTGACCTGAATGGGTGGGGAGAAAATAAATGAAATGCTGTAAGAGAATTGCATTCTATCTAAATTATCATCCCATTGAAGAGTTTAAAAAATAGCGATAAAACAAAAACACTGTCATCTTTTGATTTTTGAATGAGCCCTGGTAACAACACAACTGACAGAATTATATTTGTTCCTGTTATGCAACAGTACAAAGAAAAGCAGACTCAAACCAGCCTTAATTATTTCCCTTCTTCCTGCAGGAGGGCTTGCAATTAAGACTGAAGCATGCTGGAGAGTTGCATAGAGGAGATTATTCCTATTCATCCTTAATGCATTACAAAGCTGTACGTTATCCTTTAACGTGTTCACAAGCAGTAGCAACTAATTTTATTGCTCCTAGTTAACATAATTCAAGGCCCTGCTCTCAGCAAAAGGTTGGGCTGAGAGGTCCTTTCCAGCCTTGACATTTCTGCATAGTTATGATTCTCTGAGCACACTTGGGGAATTGGTTGCTCTCGTGCACCACAGAACATGACTGGATGTGCTTCTTCACAACCCCTCAAGATGACCAGTTTATCCATCTCAGCAATTGGAGCTCTTGAAAATTGTCTAAATCTCTTCTTGCTCACTGGACCAGAAAGAGAGAGAGTTTCTTACAGTCTTCTTACACTCTACTTAATTAGGACACCCTTACTGTCGATATAGACTTTAATATATTCATAGTTAGCATGCATAAACTTCAAAATGAAAGATACTGTAGAAAGCAAGAAATACAGTAAGCACAAGCACCCTAACCACTGGGGTACTAATTATTTTGAGTTGGTATTAGTATGTATGTCTTTCTCTCATGGCATACTATGCCCAGGTCTGTGCAAGTCCTGAGAAATCCTCATGACAAAACTTTTTGCTGGAAATGAATCTTCCCACGTAAAAAATACTCAGATTTGCTAACAAGTAACAACTGGAACACAACCTCTTGCTTTTCCACATGTGGCTAAGGAGGTGAAGAGATGGTTTTGGCAAATTTAGCTGGGATAGTTGAAGACCTTCACCTTGCCCCTGTCTCCTCCCAGGCCAGGTTGCCACTCACAAGCCCACCCAGTAGAATGGGTCAAGGTCCTGCCCACCAGCTCCTCCCAGGACAGAGGCTTTACTTAAACCCTCAAAGCTCTTCAGCAGTGCATCTCCTTCTGCCACCTCTGCCACCAAAGGAGCAAACAGCAGCCAAAACTGATCAAATTGTGGGAGGCAGCCGTGCCTTTCATTGTGGTGGTTGTTTGCACCTGCAGCAGAAGAGGTCATAACAGGGGCATAAGTATTGGCTAAATCACTGCTTGTTGGCTGGAACAGATTAGGGCCCTCAGAGAGAATAAATGTACTTGGCCAGAGGAGCTGGTGACCTAGAGAAAAGGTTTCTTGGTTTCCTTTAGATTCTGACATTTAGACTTCTTGTGGTTTTTGTTTGTTTGTTTGTTTGTTTTCTTTCTTTCTCTATTTTAAAGAAGAAAGTTAAGTAACCACGAGAAACAGCTGCTTTAAGCCACCCACAGGTACTCTGCAATCTGGGAGCAATAGGAAGTGTAAACATGCTTACTTTTTTTTTTCCTTTTTCACTTATTTTTAACATTTCAGAGGGGGAAAATGTCATAAAACATAACACACAGAAAAGCCAAAACAAAGTCAGAGACATTCAGCACTTAAAACTGACAGGGTTAGTTTTATAATTTCAGATTAAAGAGAAAGGAAGAGTCAATACACATTCCTATTTCTCACCTCTCTGAACATCTAATGGCTAAACTGACTACTCTATATCTGGATTGTTCTGTAATATTTATTAAGCTGTAATTTGGTCCTGTAATATTTATTAAACTGTAAAGCACATTAACTGTAAAGCACATTAACACCGGTGGCACAAACACTTGCTTTCATTTAGATTAACAATGCCTGGCTCTTTGATCCCAGTTCAATAGTCCCTCATCAAATTCAGATATCAATTTATTACAATTATGAACACAGAAACAAATAAATATATTACAGCATTGAGCAAAAACTGCCAATGACTCTCTGGATGTCTTCATGCTATTATTGAATACAAAAGCCTGTTATTCCATATGAATTCCATATTGTCTGTGATTTCAGCAAACAAACAGCTTTTTGGTTTTGTGGCTGCTTAACTTCAGGCCTTCTGGCCTAATTTCTATTGTCTCTGAAAGAACATTTAATTCCTCGTTGCTAGAGTTAAAAGAAGGATTTACTATGACCAAGATAAAACTTCTGAGTATTTCCAGGATATGAGCTCATTAAAGCATCTTCTCAGGTGGAAAAGAGTTTTTGAAACTGTTCCCTCAATAAATATTCTTTTGTAGAGTTTTTTGCAATTACTCTACAAATAGCAAAACAAACAGAAATGGTAAGACAATGCTCTACTGCTGATCATGCCAGGAAATATTCCTCAGTCACCCACACGTGCAGAACATGAGATGCAACATCTGCACTGTTTCTACCAAACCAAGTCTAACAGGTTAACACAAGAAAATAAATGTAAAAATATGATAAATACATCCCAAGAGCTTTACTTTGGCCTTTCTTAGGGAAAATCTTGTTACAAGAAGCAGGCCTCATAATAATTTGATGAATAATTTGATTTTTATAATGCCAGACCATTAAATATTTCTTGAACTTTAGCAAATTTTAGGAGATGCTTAAAAATACTGTAAATAATTTTTTAAATTATATTTTTATTCAATTACATATTCATATTTATTACATCACACTTTTTTCTGAATTTTTTATTACTTGAGGACAACTCCCAAGCACCTGAGACTAAATACATCTACCTAAATGCAACAAAATATTCTCATTCTTCTCTTCACCTGGGCTTTGGGGATTTCTATGAACTCAAAGCAGTCAGGCAAAAAGCAGTTCCCACAGCATCATCCAATAACCATTCTCAAAATTCAGACAACAATATCACCACGCACTGCTTAAAATACGATGAAGTGAAGTTGTAACACTCCTAGAAAAATCTGTTTCACTTTTTTTTCATACTTATCTTTTACGGATGAAATACTGATTCAACTCAATTCTAAACCCCTTCCCTGTTAGATAGAGAAATCTTTATGTAAGGTATTCCTGGAAAGGTGTGATAGCTTTGGTTAAGAGAGAATAACAGTGAGATTCAGTTGGAGTTCAGAACTCCTGATACTCTTGGAGTTGCTTGTCTCAAGGGCTCTCTATGAACGGTTTATTTTGAGTAATTGACCTAAATGGTAACTGGTTTAATAATTTCTTTTGTTCCAAAGGATTTAACTAATACTGCTCATTCTGACCCACTTACACTACAGAGCAGTACAACCACTAAGAACTGACTTCAACTGTTTTTCTCATCTGTCTTAGGTTTCATTATCTCAGAAGCACTAATAAGAGCTCCACCTGTGAGCGAGGTATTTATTCAGAATATACTTATTGCTGATTTATAATGACCTGCTACAGAGTTGGTCAAGCTTCACAGGAGTGTAATCTCAGCTGATCTGGGCCTTCCATTAACAGTCAACCTAAAGCAATAAATGGCACATGCTGTATTTGCTGGTGACGTACTGAGATCCTGTGTCTAATACACTTCCAACTCAGTATTCACCCAATATTACATTTATTGTGCTTATATGAAGACTATTTCCCTGGACACAGCTACAGCAGTGGTAATGGCAGCATAAGAGGGGCAGACCAAGGGCGTGAAAACACTATGACCTACAGGGAGAAGAGAGGTGGGGGGGAGGAAAAGAGAGAGGAGCTGAGGAAAAACTGACAACCAGTTTTTTTTCTTTAGGGGTTTTAAAATCTTGATCACATCTTCTTCTGTTAGCACAGTCAAATCAACAGGAGGTAAGGAGGGAGGGAGGGCCCAAAATGAATTTTAATGGCTTTCGCAAAGCTTATGCCAAAATTCTCTTTAAATTTAAAGTTGGTTCGTACACTTATCTAACTTAAGTCATGTGCTTGTTTCCTGCACTTTCTAATGATCCTCACTCAATTACAGTGCACATGGCCATTAGAACTGCCACTCACAGCAGGCAGAGTGCAGGAATCGCTTGGAAGTTCAAGGGAAAACAAAGCCCTTTGCTGTGCCCCAAAATCACCTGGCACAGCTAGATCCAAACATTACAATAGTGCACAGGGTACTGGAAACAGCCTTTTTTCTCTCTCTCTTTTTTTTTTTTATTTAAAACAAGTAGTACATCATGTACCAACCTGTTCATTAGAAAAAAAAAGGTCTCTTAAAAGCCTGTACTCCTTTTCAGGAGCAGCAATCGAAAAAAGCTTGTGATTCAGAGATTCAAATGCTGTTGATTATTTTATGCAAAGACTATTTCTGAAATGACAAAATGCATTCATCCAGCTTTGGTGCAGGACAAATTTTCAGGTAAAAATTAAAGCAGTTATTTAAATGCTGTGGGTTTTGATGATTTTAATATTAGCGAAAAAGTACGTCTCTATTTCCACATCCCCTCTGCCTTTTTTTTAAAAAAGGCAATAAATAAAATGCAATTTTAAAAACAAATACTACTATAGTATGTACACTTTGTTAGATGAAATAATGTTGATGACAAATACACTGGTTTTGATTTGCACCAAAAGTCAAAGTATATTTAGACAGTCTGTTGGGTGTAATAACGCAACCTCATTTTTCACTGATAAATTGTTAGTCTGATTTTTCGTATCCTTACTTTTTTTTCCTCTCCAAATACTGAATTTTCCATTTAGGGTGCCACTCTACATATGTGTTAAAATTTAGATGTGTTAATTATGACATGGGAATAGCTATTTCAGAACAGTTGTGATAAATGATTCAAGTTAAGTAATAGAAGACACACAGTGCTTATAGGCATTCTGTGTTGGGCTTTACTTCAGAGAACCCCTGCTTTTAAATTTTTTTTTCCTTTTAATAAATAAAAGCTATAAGAAGCATTAGCAGACTAAGGACAGTCAAAATGGTACACACAACAATAAAATCAAGCACTGTGCCAAATTTTTATCTCATATATGTATTTTTATCTATTTAAATATACATATTTTTATTTCCAGACTATCTTCTGAGATTTCTGCATTCCAGAAACTTCCAAATCCCACAACTGTTTAAATCCATTATGAAAATAACATCCCATTAAGAAAATAACATGCCATCAAGAACTGATGAAAAGCCCAGGAGCTACAAGACAGTTTTCTAACAGTCAGTCTCACATCATTCACTGGTTCTAAGGATTAACCCCTTATTTTTCCCTGTGTGTTGGACCATGAGGTTTGGTGGATGTGAGCCCAGGCTCGTCTCTGTGCTGAGAGGCCTCACAATTGTAGTTCTAAGAACAAATGGAAAGTTTCTTTCTTAAAGGCACTTAATCAGCCTAAAAGGCAGGCAGACAAATTCAGATCCAAAGTCTTAACTGTTATTAAATGTGGCTTCTGGTTTATGAAGCTCACGAGCTGGAGATCACCACGGGTTTGGAACCACAGCAGTACAATTTCCTTATCAGCAAAGCATCTGTGAGGTCACCAGGTCTGAGACAGAGTGGACACATGAACCAACCAAGTCTTCATGTTCATCTGCTACAAACTGAGTGGTTTCCCCCCTCTGAGAGCATGAGAAACAGCAAACTTCACAGACACATGGGAAAGGTTCCAGAGCAGAAAGAAAATTACTGGCATTTAAGCCTCCATTATGCAAAACCAATGTAGTGCTTCGACAGCCCACATCGTAAATTTACTTCATTTTTCTTGAAAAGTTATGTTAAATTCACTGAAATATTATTTGGATCATCCACAATTCAGTGGCTGATCATCAAAAGAGAGCATCAACTATCATGCTGATTCCCATCCCAGAGGCTACACCAGCCATTAGGAGCAGATTGTGCCACAGTGACTCAGAAAGGTGGCCATGCTTTGGAAAAGCTCCTTTTTCAGAGAAGGGCTTAAAAACCCTGCAAAGCAGCACTAAGCAGAGCATTACTAGTTATACAAATGAGGCTGGAATGACATCTTTTCTACCTATATACACAGAGGCAAAACAGTAAAAAAATTTGAAGGCCAAGTAAAGAAAAGAATCTTCATGTATTCTGCTGTTTTTCAAGCATGTGAAGTTTTCCAGTTTTTCCTGCTGGAGAGTGTTCTTCCTTCTTTTTGGAACGAGGCACTGATATTCCCATCATTCAAAAAACATTCCCCCACACCAAAAAAACTCAAAAAAAAAAATACAACCCACAAAAAAAAGAAAAAAAGGAAAAAAAACCCCAAAACTTTTACCCAGGGATAACATATTTCCACTCCTAACAAGCCATGAGAGCTAAATCTGTACTATCCTTATCCTACCCAAAAGGTCAAACACCATAAGGGTAAGAGTCCCACCTGAGGTCACACAGTAAGTCTGCTGCACACTGGAAACCTCAAGTTCCAGTTCTCAGTTTCCTACTCTCAGAAGAATTGTTATCTACTGATAGGAGTATCTATTGATACTCCTATCATTTATTGCAGTCAGATTTAAAAAAAAAAAAGCAAACAAAAAAAAACCAAAACAAAACAAAACAAAAAGTCACCACAGAACAATACAACAAGCCAAGGTCTCTATTAATGTAAATACTTAAAATCAGTATAGCTGAACAAGTTCACAAAACGGATTTAAAGATCAAATATGAACCAGTCACTTCAAAAGACTAAGTTTGCTAGAAATAATTGCCTAGAGAACACTCTTAGTCTTCTACTGCCTAGAAAGAATAAACAATATTATCTACTGCTAAAATGTTGTTAACGAAGAAAGGTAGAATAATTTATCACTGTATAATTAAGACAATGCAGTTAAGCATGCTTTAACGATTCTGTATAATAGTTTCCTATCACTGGAGAATACTTTTGAAACAGGGAATAATCGTCTAAATAATTTTTGATTAAGTCCTTGATCAAACTGATCAACATTTAGGGAAATGAGATAGATCTAAATGCCCATACAAGGAGTGACAACTTGCTTTATTTAATTGTCCATTGGTGATGCACGTTTTTGATTCTAATCCTGGGGTAGAATGTTGTCTTTAATTAAGCTAATGGGATTTTTAACCTTAATAGCAATGGAGCCAAGACATCAAGCTGGTTGGACACAAATTGTGCTCCAGCCATTCCCTCTCTTTTGCTTTCATCAACACTTGGTTCATTTAATTACTTGCCAGAATTTTCCAGTGTTCTGTCATCTTGTCAGGCTGCTTTGACTTTCCATTTTCTTAAAAACCTTATTTATGCCCATAGTTTCAGACCCAGGCTAATCCATCAGCTGGGAGCTCCTGGGCATGGTGCTTCCATGTCAGACTCCAGGGGTTTGATGGAGGACTGTGCTATCAAGTTGGAGAAATGTAACCGTACTTCTCTTCGCACCCAAGCAGATTCAGTGTCAAGAATTTGAAGACAGTTCCTTCCTAATTCTTTTCTGCTTCCTTATGTTAAAACATTCTGTAATTCTACACCCGCTGGGCACCTTCATTCCTGCTGGCAACAGCAAAAGCTGTACCACTGGGAGAAAGATCAGCCAAAATAAAACCCCTTTGGAATGCACCTTTCATTTCTTGTTTACTCTTAACAGATGAACATACGGTTAAGGGGGAACTTTTCCAGAATCTGAGATCCAGCAAAGCTCCTGTGCCCATCTCCTCAGAGGATGCTACTACAAGATGATCACACTGCTGAAGAAGTTTCTTAGCTATTTTCAAACCTCTCCAAGACTATTCTCAGAACTCATCAAATGTAGTAATCATGCAAGCAGTTATGAGTTTAGGTACTTTACTTATCACTTCAGTTGAGAACACCACCTGCTTTTGACTCTACACTTACATCATTCTCTCTCATTCTGTCCAAGAAACGCTCCCTTTCTTTCTTTAAAGCTTCCATGGAACCTCTCCTACTTCAATCTGATACTAACAATTTTCATATGCTCATTAGCAAGATACTTTAATATGCTTTCTCCCTGCTAGCAGTGTCAACCTATGAAAATATCCTTTGAAGAAGGCTTTACTAGAGACTATTTTTAAGGCTATATAAACTTAGGATAATAAAATTCAACAATATTTTAAAATGCCTAACAGCAGAATGCCAATAAAGCTTTTCCCAATTACACAAGTAAATAATCCACTCAGCTAGAGGCCTGATACTCTCCCCATATTAAAGAAAAAAAAAGGCAAAAAGAAAGAAAAAAAAAAGGGGCAAAAAAAGGAAAAGAGTCTTTTTGTTTGTGTAAACTGGTAGCCTTACTCCTTGGGAGTTCTTTGCCTTTGTAAACACACCGATTTTATCAGAAATAACAGCTTCCTAAAGTGATTCTTTGTTTTAAAGGTTCAAGGTAAGCTAAGAAAATGTTAAAAGAAAAAAAGAAATAGGAATGGAAGGCAACAGAACATCATGATAAGGCACACAAAATGGATGACATTATAGCTCAACAGCTTCCATACAAGTATTTTCTGAAGCATTTTAAATCCCAGATTGCTTCAGCCAGCAATGAAACTTTGCATAATAAAGTAAGAAGGCTGCACTGTAAGTTTCTCAACTAACAAGTGTTGTTCCATCTTCCAATAAAGGAAAACAAATTGCTTTATAGATAGTAATTAAACCTTGCAATGATGGATAAAATGAATACAACTGTTTTTAAAAAATGACCAACTGTAACTCAAAATCTCTGAAGTGAATTTACAGTGTCCACACAGTAAGGGGTTGGCAGGGACAGAACTGAGGTCCTGTCACCCTGAAAGCTGGTCCACCCAAACCTGCAGTGCAAGGTTTGCTTGCCTGTTATCACAGCAGAAGAGACAGAGAGAGTTCCCTTCATTAAAGGTAAACTTTTGAATAATTTCAATTAAGAAAAATACATTTCTAGGAAATCAACTGGTCCAAGATCATAATATTGTACAGCCACTCTGCAGACATTACTACATCATCTATTCCATCTCCAAATCACAAAGGAGAAGGCCACATGCTTCAGCAGACATGTTTTCTACCTCCTCATTTAGGGCAGCACATGTCATCTAATGTTTACTCTCACACTGCTACTTCCTTCTGCAGAATTCTTGGATAGGACCATCATTTTGCTTACTACCCCCTAGCTGTGTCTCCAAAGAAAGCCTGGCATTTGCTGATGGATAAGAGCTTTCCTCTGTGTCACACTGTCAGCAGTCACTGCTCACGTGCTGAGCTGTCAGGGAGAAGCCCATCCTGGCTCCTCAGCTGCCACACTTCCCAACCCTGTACAGGATCTTCATCCAACAGCCAGCAGGAGGTCCCTGAAGGCACCTGGAGGCAGCAAGGGCTTAAGCTGTACCAGCACAGAGCATGGGAGCTCACGTGGGGATACTCTCAGAAGAGCTACTGCACAAGAAATGCAAGCAACCATCTCCCACCCACTGTGTGGCAGTTCCACAAAGCAAGAGTCACAAGTTAAAAAAACGCTCTTAAAACTTCAAGGAATCTTTACAAAATCCGTTTTGTCCTTCCTTTCCACTGCCCTTTCACAGACTGAACAATAACCAAGCTGCAATGTCTGATTTCTTCTCGAGACTAAGCTCCCTGCACTGAAGCCAGCCCCCACAATTTTGCCATCTGGTGCCTGGATTGCTGTGCATCCAGCACAGAGATCCCTACATTCTTCAACTGCCATGGTCAAACTTCCCAGGCAAAAGCATCAGCAGCCTGTGAAAAGGAGAGAGATCAAACCTAAGGGAACCTGGCAAGTAATATTTAAAGCAAATTTAAACCGAATGTTGTTTCACCTACCACATTTAGCTGTATCACTGAATCTTGCAAAATAAAATTTATCACTTCAATGAAGACACTTGATTTAAACTAAGTATTTATTGTATCTGTACAGCTATACAGACATCATAATCTACATCCACAGTATATGGAATGCATAGTGTCTTAAAATTGCTTATTCTCCAAAGGTATCGGAATTGATAAAGTTTCTAACTCTGTTTTTCAAAACAGAAAATTAACTGAAGGTCCAAAACTTAGTTGATTCTTTTTCTAGGGATTAGACATTATGTACAGAAACAAAATTAATAACTCAGTTTAACAAAAATTACATTCTGAAACCAGAATTCTCTGCAGTTATAACCAACTTGTTAAAAGCTAAACACAAGCCTTAAAATGCCCTCTGTTCCAATGCTGTATTACCCACCTAGGTAAATGATTTTTTTAATATCATCATTTTTAGCAGAACTTTACAGATGGCAACAATATTGCATCGAGTTCTCCTCCCACAAAACAAGAAAGATGTTCACAAATTGGAGCAAGTCCAGGGAAGGATGCCAGTGTCCCAAAGGACTGGAGCATGTGATCCATGGGGAAAGGTGAAGGAACTGGGCTTGCTTAACCTGTGCAGGGATGGCCAGCAGTGGCCTGGTTTCCTAAGAGGCTATGAAGAAGGAACCAGGGGCTTTACTGAGGGGAACCAAAGGGGAGTGAGAAACCATCAGTGCCAACTGAAGTACTGGAAGTTCTGAACAGAAATAAAGTGAGTAAAAACCACTATGGGAACAAATAGGCACTGGAGAGGTTGCTACAGGGGCTGGGGGATTTTGCTCACATTCAAGACTCAACTACACAAAGCCCTTAGCAACCTGGTCTCAGTTCAGCATTGAAGCTTGGATTAGGTGAGCTCCAGAGGCCTTTTCCAGCATTAATGGTCTGTGACTATGATATTCTTAATTTAGGAAAAGTTCCATAGTAAAAAAAAAGTTTAAAAAAAAAAAAGCCAACACAACTATTTATTTCAGAAACAAGCCTGTAAAGTGAACACATGATGCAAGCTCTGTAAGCTGAGCACAAAGGCTTAAAAAGTCAGAGCTTTATAAAATAAAAAAATCATCTAAGCTTGCAGGTTTAAAGCTGAGTTCAAAGTTTGAACGGCACAATAAGGCAGAGGCTGCATTCTGCCTGCAGGCATGTGCAGCCTGCAGAGGGCCAGCAAACATCTCTGCTGTGGGGTCCCTGCTACAGCCACACTGACAGCACAGAAATGGAAAGCCAGAGAAAAATGAATGGGCTTTGTTGCTTCTTCAGTTTCACATACAGACCATCTGAGGGAACAGCAAGTGCCTGAAATACAGTTCTAGAGTGAAGAAATTCTACAGGAAATAAAAAGCACAATTTAACAAAAGTAAGAAGCACAAGCTCTATCACAATTCCCAAGACACTACTGCAAGCTCACGAGTTTCCAAACATGTCATTTGGCAGTGTTGACTTTGAAACAGTCCCTTAAAAATGTGAAAACAAAGCCAAAAGAAAACAACTCTGCCATATGTTATAATGACAGTACCATAACTCTAAAGAAAACAACACATGAGAAGGAACTGTAACCTCTAACACCTACCTCTCCACCAGTCAGAGCCACATTCCCATGTCATGTAAATCAATACAAACCTCTTCTTTTTCCACTGAAGATTTTGTCTCTTGTTGGGTAGCCCAGCAAGCATGGCATTCACCTGGGCCTATCCTATAGAGATGTGGCCAATGACCAACTTGAGCTCTGCACGTGTGATACTCAGATATATGGGACATTATTCTGTCTGAAAAACTATACACTAATAAAACAGAATAAAAAAAATTATAGCTAAAGCTGTTACAGTGATTTACCAATCAAATCCTTACATTTCTATTGCCACTGCTGAATATGGTACATGAACCCACAACCCCACAGAAGTCAATGGTGGTTTCTCTTTCTGTGCCATCCCATCTGCTAAACTGCAAAAGGCTTGTTGATTTTAGCCAATATACTGGGCTGGAGGGGGCAGTTAATGTCTCCTTTCTGCTGTATTTTATTCAAAGCAGGGGCCATTCACTGAATGTTCTTGGCTAGAACCCAAGCTACTAGGGCTGGGTATAGAGACACAACACTAGCCCAGCAGAAACTGTGAAGGAAGGAATACTTAAACCCATTACATGAACTAGTGCTGGTAGTTCTTGAGATGTACAGAGTCAAGAAAGAGTCCTAATCAATCATCTCCTTTGTAACCTCTCTTTTTGCAGTTATGTCTCAGATGAGCTCCTGTTCATGATGACAGGTCCAGAATTTTCATGTTCATGAACTTATCCCCCAGACACACATGTGGCTCTAGATGCACCTCATCCTGGACAAAGATTGCTCTAAGTAACATCCTACTGCCCCTTCCACCAGTGATTTTACTGATGCTCCACCCTTTAAAGAGTTTCTCCCCATCTCAAAGAAAAGCACTGCAATCCCCTATTCTAATAAATGAAGTTACTGAGGCAGAGAAGAGCAAAGTGCAGAGCAGCCCTGCTATTTACAGCCTCCCTTGGCTGCAGTAGGTCATTCTGCCTTACAGGCAGTGGGAAAAAAGAGTCTCCTATCTCTGTACCTCTTAGAGCAGGAAGGAAACTGAAACAAATACTATAAATGGTTTATTATCCTGAACTGAAATCAATAAACTATGAACAGTTGTAACCTAATTTACTAGCAAACAGAACTGAAAAGATATCTGACAAAGCTTTTCATATACATTAAGAGCCATCAGATTGTAATTTTAGGTCAATATCAAGACACACAATGACCTAAGTAAAATGATGCATATACCATTACCAATTTACTCAGTTGTCCAAATTACCTCAGTAAATTCTAACTTGCATGAAAACTTTTATGAATTATTAAAATTAAAAAGGCAAACAGCAAGGGAGAGAAATCTTTTTCTTGATGCTTTTGTCAGTGATATGCTCTTCAAAAGCAGGTTCTGCACAAGTAGTGGTGGAAACTGTGACTGTAAGCTCCCAGAGGGGCCAGATCTGTGAGCTCAGTCTGTGGCCATGGAAGGTGGTCCTTGGGTACTGGAATGAGAACTCCATGCACCTCAGAATTAAAGAGCTTTTTACAAACCTTAGACCTCTCATACTTCCCAGAAACAGAGCCTCCTATCCAAAAAAAAGCAGGATTTAGAAGTGTATATTTGAGTATTTAGTCAGTGGCATAACTAAAGCCATGTAAAGTCACGTCTCTCATGGCACTGCCAGAAGGTTTCACGCAGGACAGAAATCATTGATTCTGAACAACACTAGTTCTGCCTTTTTAATAACAAAGAATAACAGGAGACACACAAAACTGTATTTGAACTCAGTGCATCAGGCAGCAAGTAAGAATCCCTCCTGTATTAGTGATTCATATTGCTTCACTCGAGCAAAAGCAGCTCCCTGCACCATACAGCCAGCTTCCTATGGACAAGAGCTCTGTGCTTACACAAACAGCCAGAATTTAAAGCAGAAACAGAAAACAAGTATTTGTTCAATTAGACTGGGAAAAAACCAAACCAAAACAGCAAACACCAGGGGCTGTGAGTAAAACACTAGGCTGGTTTCAGTTCTAACACCATTAAAGATACATGATCATTATTTTTTATTTCAGCTACCATAAGAGCAAAGGATTTCCATTCACACCACTCAGCAGTCCCATTTCATGCCCATGTCCTGAGCAAAGCTAAAAGTTTGACAACCCCCAGACTGAGCAAGCACACTAAGAATTAACAACTGAGAGCAGAGGCAACAGAAGTCAAGCTTCAGCAATTTAACAAGACTGTCCAACTTCACACTTTGATTGAAAGGTAAGTCAAGATCTGATATATGTACACAACTTACAGATTCCCTTGCTTGATTTTTTGCACTGGGGATTCTTTTAAATAAACAAACATGCTATTTATTTATTCTAGCTATAAGTCCCTTTTCTCATTCTCATAAAAATATTGGCAAGGACAAACTGTTTGCATGAATCCTTGTTGGTTTAATACTTTTTTTTAATGATTTAGTCTTATTTTTGAACTTCTGGTCAACTTTCAACTCCAATTTTTAATATTTAAGTAGTGTAATAGCATGGTCACAAACTAAAATAATAAAATGGAAAAAAAAAAAAAGGCACCAGGAAAAGGAATACAATTCCTTAGGGACAGCATGCAGATTGGGCTTATCTCTGCAATTTGGAATTGATGGTTATATTTATATATTACAGAGACATTCCACAACACACAAATCTCAATGCCTAAGACTTGGGTAACTCCTTAAAACAGAGACTTGTAGTAAACTAAATTGCAACTGAATTTATGGAAGTAGAATAACCTCTAACTAAAAAGAGTGATTTTTAAGCATCAAATAAACTAGTTATCTTATTTCCTATAAACATCTTCAAGGGAATCTATACACTCACATAATATCTTGATGGAATCCTCAGTTTTCCAGTTGGATTGGCCTAAACTTTCAAATCTAATATCAATTCTGAAAGTTCAGATATTCTAGCCTGAACAAGCAATGTTTCTCCTCTGTCTTGTGAAATATTATAGATATTTGCCTTTTTTTAAAGTCACTTATCCATCTGAAATATTTTTTATATTCAGTATAAAAAACTTACATGAGGCTACTGGAATATTTTCCAACAATCAAGACTACAGAATTCGGAAATGTCCCATTTAGAAACTGAGTTTTGAGTGACAAGAAGGAAATACAAACTGGTCCATAGTGCTCTGCCTCCATTTAGGCTGCACTGATGTTAGTTCTGACACAGTGCAAGTGCCTCACCAGGCACATGGGTCAGAGCAGGGCTTTGAATATACATGCCTTAAAAATTGTGATTCAACAGGAAATTGTGACATGTCAGGAATTAGATTTTTTAACTGAAGAATCAGAATTCTAAAAAGTTATTTCTTTATATACAGACTTGTCCATATTTCCTAAGAATTCCAGAACTCCGATAAGTCTAAGTCTGATTATCTATGTAGAACCAGGCTAATCCTCACTTTGCTAAATAGTATCATTTATAAGAAGGGTCAAAAGCATCCTCATTCCCACTAAGAACTTAACTATGGAAAAGCAAGGTGTCACATCATTAAAAACACCCAAAATTTGTACTAAAACATACACATATTAGTTTCCCACTGCTCTGTTCAAGCTCCACAGTTGAACCAAATCTCTCAGACTCCAGCAGAACCTGGTACAGTAATAACAGGCAAAGTAACAGCAATGGAAAAGCATTTGGGGGAGCAGAGAACTGTGCTCTACATCAGCGTGTGGAACAAAACAAGGAACACAGAAAGTGCCCAAAACAGATGCAATGGACAACCAGGTATTATTACATTTGTAGGGCAGCAGGTAAAACGAAAAGATTTTTCAAAAAAATAAAATAAATAAAAATAAACCAGTAAAGGTGCACACATTTCACAGCACTGTACTGTAAATACTGTAAGATTTCCTTTTTCTGTTTGTAATCAGAACTTCATTAGCATTCTTTGGGTTTCAGCTGCTTGATTTTGACCCACTTTTGTATCTCAGCTTTTATAAGCTTCTTAATTTTGACTGTTCCCCAAACCCATCTGCATTTCTGGTAATCGTGCTCCTTATTTCTCTTGGTTTCACAAATTCTAGGTGGAGTTGCATTTGAAACAATCTACAATTCTCTTTATAAATGAATCCAGCACAGGGCAATAGCAGAGATTTGAAGAATTCGGCTATTCCTCATGTGCATTTCCAAAATTACTGAAAGTTAATGAGTTTCTACTGTGTGAATTTATATGCAACTCTTTGAAGTAATCATTACTACCCAGGAAAAGCCAATTGAAGAAATGGGTTGATAAAAGAAAATAAGTAATACACTATCCCTGTACCTGTATTCAACAACACTTGTAACTGCAGCCCTGGATCCAAAATACAATAATAAAGCAAATTCCATGTCCAACAAGTAATGCTGATCAAAATTATGAATTTCTAAGTATGCTGAACATGCCTTAAAAAGTGAAGTCTAAAGACTTTTCTTCCCTGGAAGGTAAGTCTTTTCTACCAAGACTCAATTCCCTTTTGTCCCAAAATAAATAAGATTTCACACACAATTGAGTTTATCTGCCTCAAATTGATTAAAACATTAAAATCAATCTTTTTTAAAAAAAGTATAGTTAAACAATCTGATTATTACTGCAAGTCTTGCAGGAACACAGATGTGCTGAATATGAAATTCACTGTTGAAAGGTACTTTGGAAGGTATTAGGCATTACCAGGATGCTTTCAAAACATGTGCAGCCACTTACAGAAAGTATTCAGGTGCTTTACCCAGGTTGAAAGGAAGTGCCTTTTCACAGAATTAGTTTTATAATGAAGTCTTTTTAAGCAAATTTCAAAGAATGTATAGTTCACATAATTTAAACTGAATTCACTTATAATGCAGTATTTGACAGAGCTAATGCTTAATTGTTTCTAAGGAGTCTACGAATGAAAATATTTCTTTTCTTATTCAACAAACATTTAACTAAAATTATATTTTGCTCTGTTTTCACACTGAGGATTGAATTTGACACTAGAACAGAGAAAAGCAGCCTGTGCTAGTTAATGTCATTCTAATTATTGTACTCACAATGTTCCTTGTTTTATATTGGAAAGAATTTAATGAGACCTACTTTTTGGAATATAACACTAACGCTGTAGAAGATGCTTTCCTCCAACAAATTCTGTTTCACCATCCAAGCAACTCCAAGAATTCCTGACCAGTCAGTTTACACCAGCAGCATGAAGGCTTGAATCCAAATATGGACACAACTGCATGTCCCCAAAAGGCCACAACACCAGGGGCAGAGCTGTTTTAAGCTCCAGGTAATGTTAATGACAAGGCAAAAGTTAGTGTTTCCTTTTTGAGTGCTTTAAATCTTACCTTTTCTTATATCAGATACCTGAAGCTACTTTCTGTTTAACAGTTAATAAACACTTTTCAAATAATGTCATAATCTACTGTGTAGATCTTCAGAACCAGTTTTATCTTCTTCACACAAAGATAATGATGATTATCAGCTCTGCAGCTCCTACAAATCACTTCACCTCCACCAAGTTGATGGAGATATGTTGATTTGCATCAGCTCAGAATTCTGCCAGTTTCTGCCCCAAGCATCCTCATTTTCACAACTCTTTTTCAGTGAAAACACGAAGCTGCATGCCAGTAAGAGTTTTCGGTTTGTCAAAAATATGTTTGCATTAAAATGTAAATACACCATTTAAAATTTCAGTCAAACTCAGAGTACTCATCACATATCAGTTGATCCTAAATGTCTGGGCAACAGGGACCAATAAAATCTCCGTGTCACTGGACACATATGCCACTGTCCCACAGGATCTGCAAAATCAGTTGTATGCACACTTTAAAATCTAAAAAGTGGAGAGTTCTGAACTGTTGTGTTGCCTCACACATTAATCTAAGAGAAGAAACTTCTCAGGAAAAAGATCTGTATCACATCCCACCTACAACTCTGTAAAAGGCCCCTCCATTTCTTAACCTTCAAACAGAACACAGCAAACCAGTGCTGATACCCTACCTCAGTGATGGAAAGGTCACCAGATTCCCTCTCTACAGGACACTTGTAGAGCACAGACAACTGAAATTTAAAATTCTGGCAATTCTATTTGTATCAGTTCTCATGCACGACGCTTCCCAGCACTTGCTTCTTTTCCCAGTGAAGACCAGAGGAGGACAGAAGGGCGTTGGGACAACTGGACCACCCCAGCCAGCATTTTGTTTTTAACAGTGGCAGTGAGCAAAAATCCAGGGAAATGGAAGAACAGAGGATGTAGGTCTCACACGTCCCAACTCACAGTCTTTTTAGCTCATTTACTCAAAGTGATGTGAAGTAACTCAAGTTAAAAGTACTTTTCAGTCTCTTCTGAAGCCTGTGTTGATATTTTCCACCCTCAGTCTGCTCACACGCCCAGGCTCCCTGAGGGATGAAGAACCAACTTCCATGGGCTCATTTTAACCCATACTCCTCATGTGGGGACCGAACATGCTGGAAAATGGCATGGATTTTATTTTTTTAATGTAAAGTCTTTAAAAATAAAAGAAGAAAATTGAGACATCTTACACAATCTTAGGGGTTGGGCACGGTGACCTCCAGAGATTCCTTTCAACCTCAACCACGCTGTGATTCTGTGCTTTTTGTCTCTAAAATCATATGTTCTTCTAAAAGATCCTTGGGAAGGACTGTCAGCAAGTCCCTCTGCACACAGATGATGAAGAAGAAATGAAAAAATAAGATGTAAGATGTGGAACCAGAACTTGTAGTGCTTCATCACAAAACTTGAAATTAGTTGCTTTAAAGTACTTCCCGGACCAGGACCAATACCCAGGCAACTTGGTGAATATTTGCATGCAAGCCTTAGCTTAGTTTCCTTTTGAATCAAAGGTTTTGCTCCTCATTTCCCCTCACACGTGACATACACTTCTTTTTCATTATGAAACATAAGAAGATGGGAGAATAAATTCCACAGACAGGGCAGATGGAATGAGAAATTATACAGTAATTTATAATGGACTAATCAAATAGCATGGATCATGTTTTAAAACCTCCCCTAGACCTCCAAAGGCAATTATAGCAGAGAAGTTTTCAGTTACACCTGACTGAGATGGAAAGGTCTGTGTACATGAAATATTAAAAACAAACTCACTATAAATAACCTCTAACTGAAGCACAGCCCCAGTGACAACTAACATTTTTTTCTTCCTTTTTCTCTCGTTTTTGCCCCTTGACATAGCAGTGTGAAGACTGTAAAAGAAAAGATGGAATATATATCTACAGAATGACCTAAAATTTTCCAATTCTCCTGGTGTTACCATTGAGGGAAATGCAAAGGCATGTTTGTGGCCATTACCTTCACATTCCAGTTTCTTTACTGCATCAACAAATACAGCTGACCAGAAAACAGAGCAGTGTTAACTACAATACAGCCCTGCTAAGTAAATTGCAATAAGATATTTGATTCGTAACGCTATAAAAAGAAGAGTATTCCATCTCTCTCCTAAAATATTTGTAAATTATATCACAGATTAAGAGGTGGCCCTAACCATCTGAGCACCACTTGATACATGCTTTATGTTAATGGACATTCTCTTGAGTAGCTGTGCTTGAATATGTTATAAAGAATAAAAGGAAACACCGTTTAGCAGCGTTTTTAAAACCCTGAGCAATTTCCCTAATTTGTGACAGTTGGCAGATTTTGCCAGTATCTCACATTGATTGTTATGTTTCAAGATGACAATCATTGCACTGTTATCTGCAGTTGGAGCAGTGGAACCTAACCTCCTAATTAGGATGAAAAACCGCTCCAGTTGCAACCCCAGTAAGTCACAACAAGTCAATAATTTTAATAAGAATTAATTTCAAAAACTCCACAAGGTTGTACTGGAAGTTATTCTGGCATGTCTATCGATTAACACTTGGTATTACATCCTATAGAGGACTCGTTAAACGCAGCATCAATTTAAATGGAATGTTTTAGCATTTCGTGGAATTTTTAAAATATTTTTTCTTACTATAAAGTGAAATAAAATAGGACAAAGCACTAACAGATTATTAAGGTAAAGTACCTTTTTGATTGGATGTGCTGACTTCACACTGCACTTGAGAGCAATATGAAGGATTACTTCACTACACTAAAAACTAAAAGGATTTGTCACTAAGAAAACTGGCATTTCCCTTGATCAAATATCTCAACAAATCTCACAAATTTCTAAACATAAAATATCTGGTTGCTGCCACGTACAGAATCAGTCATATCTTGATTACTGTGACCCTGTTTATTATGACCCCACAGATGTTTTTCCATTTAGGAACATGTAAATGTGGGGTATGTGCACTAAAAAAAAGGAGGAGATTTCTTCATTTTCCAGTTTCTGCTTGAATTTGAAAGAACATCAACAATTCTAAATGCAACATTTGATTTTTGAGAGCTGCTAAAACATTTACTAACATGGCAACACAGTAAGATTTATTAACATGGCATCCACCTAGACAAACTTGGAAACCATTAATATTTGCTATAATATAATTATACCTATTTAACAAAAAAAGCTTTTACTACTCCTGTTTTCATTTGTCTGAGTTAAAAAGCTTTTAACATTAATATTTGAGGTTTACCATGTAAAAATTTTTATTTATTTATTTTTTTTTTTAGCCTGGACATTTATACTCTGATAACAAGGTTGGACAGAAAAATGAATTTCAGTAAAAGGCTGAGAGTGATGCAACTGTAAGTCTGTGAAGCTGCTCCAAGCTGGGAGCTGATGCTAGGTGGCAGTCCTGTGTAATTAAACACAAACCATTCCTTCCCTGCATCTGATTCACTCCGGGCATTTTCCACAACAACCAACTCGAACGTTTGGAATAATAATTTAAACAACAAACGGATCTCTCGCTTCCTTTTACTTTTACCTCCTGAGAACTTTATTCCTTATGCATAAAAAGCCTCGAAATTAAATTTCCTATCCAGAAACCTGTGTTTTAGCACAGCTCTCAAAATAGGAGCCAGACTTTGTTTCCACCCTACAGTACTACACTCCTATTTCTGGTACTGCACAATTTCTAACTCCTGTGTAGGTTCTGACCTCACTTTTCTCTGCATCTCAGAAACAGAATTACCTCGTGTTTGAGGTGTGTACTTTTAAAGCCTCTTTTAGTCTCCAGATGTATTTGACTGAAGAGCTCACTTTAATCTGATCCCTTGCTTTTAACAAGTTCCATGTACACCACAGAGTAGTTGCAATTATTTGTAGCTGCTGCAGATAAACAAGGGTCACACATACTTTCCTAAACAGATTTTTGAGAATGTGTCTCACTTTGTACAATGTTTATTTCCAGAAGGAAAAACTTGTTCAGCTCACGCAGCCACTTGAATTACAATTCAAAAAGGTTTCTTTCCCAAGTAAGGTAAGTCAGCCTGCTCCAAAAGCACCCGTGCCAGAAAGCTGTTAGGGAAAGTTTCAGTACAGTGACAACTACAGTAAATATAATAACAAACCATGTCAGTTATAGTCAACTTATTCAACAGTGAGAACTGCTTATATATTACACAGCGTATGTAAATAATACAGTGAGGTTTCTTCCTCATTTAAACTGCCCCCAAATGGGGACACAGAGGAGCTCTTACTGCAGTATTAATACAAGGACAACATACTTGTTTTTACTGCAAAACTGTTAAGGACCTGAGAATCACTGATTACGTATGAAGAGGTATCAAATCTCTTCCCAGATTTTACTAATGATGCACATACATTCACTGCATCCATTCCAGAGTACTAGCTGGGACTGTACATACAGAGTCCCAACTCAATTAAAAAGCAGAGCAGTCAGTTAAGAGGCCTAAAAATCACAGCACTGGGACTTGGAAATGAAAGCAGAGGACACGTGGATGCTCCCTCACTATCCTAAATCAACTTGTCCAAAACTTCTTGAGTCCAATTACAAACACATTTGAAGTCATTGCTTCTGTTGGGGGCCCACAAAACCAGTTTTCGTGTCTAACTGACCTTAACATTTATTTCTAGGAGGTTTACTTCTAGAATGCATATCACATTGTTCCTTCTCTCCAGATTTGACCACCAGCCCACATTTTATTATCCAAAAATTCTGCTTATTTTGGGCTTTTCTAATGCAGAACATGAAGGCTCTGGTGTCCAATCATATCTAAAGAATCCTCTACAGTGGCAGACTCTGAGTATTTCAAATGCACATATCAGTTGTTTCTGTTCCTACAACAGAGTGAAGAAACCAACTGTGTCACTGGAACACAGTAAGAACTACTTAGGATGTCAACTTATCCAGAAGAACAATATAATCTGCAGAAATATTTAATAATAGAGGGGGCAGTTCTATTTTGGTCTATCTTACTAACCTTTATATACAACAATGTGAATTTCTGCAACTGTGGTTTGTCACTCAGTAACTTTAATGTCTGAATTCTTCTAAGGCACGTGAGGACAGTTACAACAAAAGGAGGTTTGTAAACAACCCACACCTGCTGCAGAGCTGAGTCACTCCTGTAACGCCTGGTGTTGTGCCACCCTGCTGAGCGAATGCTTGAGGAACCAAACTGCAGCTGGGAACATTTTGCTTTAAAAACCCTTTTCCTCTCGCCGGTCAAACTGTAATTGTGGCCCCTGTGGCTCTGCAAGCACCAAGGCTCTTCATTTCAATCTAAATCATCTCAGGAAGAAACAGAACTCAGCTGAGGAACACTGGACCTCCTAGCTCCTATGTAAGTGAGAGCATTTCTTCTTCCCTTTTCACAGCTTTTCTAGATCTTTCCCACTGGATCATAATCACTTATTTTTTAGTAAAAGGTTAAAGCCTTTCTGGAAGTGACAGCAAGTACACGTACTATGGCTTTTTTCACAATGCAACAGTTTATAATTGACTGCTTATGTAGTAATTGCTCTATTTATAGAGACTATTTGCATGAGAGAAGTGATTGACATCACCTGGTATTAATGACAGGGAGAGGGTTCATTTCACAATTATGACCTAAAGTTTCCACATAAATTATTTTCCCTTCCTAAGATGCTAATGTGTCACAGTCTTGGAAATATATCTATAAAATTAAATGCCAGCCTTATCATCTTTTGTACATGAACTAATAAATATTACTATTCTTTCAAAATTACTTTTACAGTCTTTCTGTAACTGTCTAAAAAAGACTCTTCCTAGTCAGTGCAGCAACACTCTGCTTTTTGAGCATCCATCTATCTAATGTTGCTTTTCCTGTAAGTATTCCACACATCCTCTAATTTTGATGGATAAAAGCTCTGGTGTACTATCAAGCAACAGCATTTGGATATTACAGAAAAAAAGTAAAACAATTGACAAAGAAATTACAGATGGAGAGAAGATCCTCCCTGTCCTAATTTCTGACTCTCCAGTGAAAGATGGAAAATGTAGCTGGGGGGGAAAAAAAAGCAAAAACCCTATAAAAGTATTATAGCCATTCTCAGGAACACGGGTTTGTCCCATGGGAAAAGTAAAGCTGACAAAAGGTATTTCCAATTGTAACTAATAATCAGATTTATCTCTCATATCACTTCAATGAGGTCAAGTGAGACTAAACAGTCACTGTGCAAGAAAACAAAATAGTCACAGAAGGCTTATAAACTTGCAGTCTAATTCAGCTATTCATTAAAAGGATAATAAAGACTATGGCCTTTGAATTATTATTAATTTATATTTCTTTTCCATGCTTTTTTTCTGGAACTGTAGCTTATAAATATTTTCAACGTAACACAAAGCCACATCTTATAGGAATGCCTGAAAATATTGTCTGTCCATCATTCATTTGTTGAATTACTCGTTAAGAGATGAGAGTTTGAACATGATTACAGTTAATTCCTGACAACACCTTCTTCTTCCTAGAGCCCAAGCCTATAAAAAAAAGAAAACACTCTTTTTACAGAACACACTTGTTCTTCCACACCACAAAAGGCACTTGGATTATTGGTAAATAAATTATCAAAGTAAAAATAAAAGACAAGGATTTGCACTCGTGTAGCACTATCTTCTTAATGCCATCACAAATCAAAACTTCACATTTTGGGAAATTATACCAAGGATGTTACAGGAAGGATTGATAAGACGACTTGTACAAAGCTTAACAACTTAATTCAAGGCTTAGCTTCCCATTTTACAAGCTACTTAGGAAGTACTAACACCTCTGTTGCTCGCAGCAAACCTTTGAAATTTATCAAGGAGATGGCCTAAGGGTTAAAGAAAACATGCCTTTGCCCCTTAGGAGAGTTTATTTAGTTGCAGCAGGGCTTTAGCACAGAATTTTGTTTTCCCCTCTCCACCCCTTCCCTTTGGCTGCACACAGCAGAAATATTGATAATTTAGGATGAACTTCTCCAGACAGGTCCCCTCTCTGCTGTCCCCTGAGAATGCACAGGGGGTACAAAGAGACAGAGAGATGGAGGAAGCAGGAAAATGCTTCCCACAGAGCTGCTGCTTTCTCCACATTCAAAATACAAGAACTGAACTCCCAGCTTTGCACCAGCAGCTGGACCAGCTGTCCTTTCTCCTCCACACAGCACACAGGGGAACAGAGACCTAGAGGGATCCCTCTGGGTATCCCCTGAACTTGGCACCTGCACTCCATCACTCACCTGCCTTCCCTCCCATCCCAGCCCCAGTCCAGCTCAACCACAAAGAAAATTCAAGGTTTCAGTACCCTGAGAATCCTGACAGGGATTATTACAGATATGTATGATCCAATGGACTGTGCTGGTGGGAATTTCCTTGGAACCAACCTATAAGCACATCCACACATGGATTCTTATTTACTTGTAGACAGACTCAATCCCAATGTACCAATGCAACTCATGAGGATTTTTGCTGTGGTTTTAAACATACTCTTTGCATCTTTCAAGATATTAAAACTCACTACTTAGTTGAAATTTATTTTCAAAAAAGAAAAAAAAAGAAAAAAAGACTAGGTCTAAAGCAGAACATCTAAAGAAGTTCTTTAAAATTAAATACATATCATGACCTTAAGCCAACTATTAATTCCATAAAATTAAAAGCAGATAAAAGAATTGTTAAACCAAGTTTGTGAGTATTGGCAAGACATGGAGAAAAACCTTTGCTTTCCTCTCTATACACACATTTTTTTGGCTTTTTTCTAGAGGTAATTTTTATCTCTTACTATGTATGGAACCAACATTCATTATGTGAAAAGAGAGTGTCTTAATCAAAATTACTTCTTATACAAGTCTATTTAATAAAAATTCATTGGTTTAATCTAGTAAGTGTAATATTAATGAAAACTAAATTATGTCTCTTTATTATTCAGTTACTGATGCTCCTCCGAAGATTATAAAACTAGTTCTCTTAAAGCTGAATATAATTTAAAATACAATTAAAAACTCCGTGGCATTTGCTAATGCAACAAAAACCAGTTAGGCCAATACAAATGATCTGAAACATCCACCTCTTCTTATACAAAGACAACACTCACATAACTAATGTAACTCAGGTGTTTAACAGGTTTAACAATAATATCATTATTGTTTAATGAAAACCAATGTAACTTGGAGTGAGCAAGCAACTTGTAGTCAGGTACCTGACAGTTTTAGAAAAAAATTCTCCTAATACATAAGCTTGGAAAAGAACTAGTGAAAATAACCAAGGACAAAACAGCTGCTGTGATACTGCAGGAGGAATTTTTTTTTTCTTATATTACACTTTAAAATAAGCAATCATGTCTCAGTTTGGTCAGTAGGACTCCTGCCTTAGTGCGGAATTGCAGAACCCAGAAGAACAGTTAATTTAGGTAATACCACTGCAGCACAGACTCATTTATGAAAATTAAAGTTTTTAAATAGATAAAGAGCTGAATCCTTGCAGCTGTTAAGGACAGACTGGAAATGCAATCCAAATTTTCCACAGATCAATGAGAAAACTTCACCTGCAATGACACCCACCGGAAAAACAAAATCTCTGCGAGTCCTCTACGCTTCTCCCCTCACGCAGACTTCTCGTTCAGACAGACACCCTCCTACAGCAGAAGCATGATTCCTTTCATCTCCCATCTGAACTCTGTTCTTCAGATGAAACCAATTTCTTGGACTTCTTCCAGAACACAGTCCTACAGATCTCCCGACGCTTCCCAGACTCGCGGCCTCACTACTTGCAAACGCGCTGAAGCCACAGACCAAACTCTAATTTGCACCTTTAAGAGCTTCCCCATTGGAAGCCCGTGTCCAGCAGCGTGTCTGAGTAACTCAAAGCACTTGTTCCCCTTAACAAATTTGTTTATTCAAACAATCAAACCCACAAAGGGCTGCCTTCATTCCTACCAGCACCTCCCAGCAATCACCTGAAGTCACCTGCCTCAGATACAAGGCACATCGGCTCCTTCTCAGGGCCTGCCTGCCCTTCTAACTAGGCCGCGCTCCCCATTTAGGGAAAAGTTGGTTGCTGCTTAACAAATTTATCTTTATCTCTTGCCCTCAACCTTTGTGTACAAAGTCTGTGGCGCTGGGACACAGAGAAGAAAAGAAAAAACAACTAATTAGTGATCCAGTCGTGGCCCTAGATAGTCTCTTGAAACTATTTATCCTGAGACGTTTTATCTCTGGACGTTGTTTAATTCGTTAAGAGACTGAAAAAATGAAGGCAATTTATTATGAAGCAAAATCACTGAAATACTCTTGATAAAAATAGAAGCACAGACCTCTTCCACATCTGTCAGAATAACTAATGCAGGAAAGGCCAGAGTCTCGAGACAAAAAAGCAACAAATCTGAGACAAAGTGCAGCGTGCACATCTCAGGCCTGCAAATCCCACCAGCACATCTTGGGTGCTGATGCTTCCCAACCAGAAGAGAAACGTTTTACCTGCTGCTGTAAACTGGAGGTGGCTCAAGTCCTCTAAACATGTTTTTGTATTGGATCTTCTCATCTCTGTCATCCTTCCCTGCTGAGTACAGGAGGTGAGCTATGAGAGCGGTGGTGAGATCCTTTGGGAGATGCCACCACAGTATAAACTGAGCACAGTTATGCTGTTACAGGACAGTTGAGTCCCTACCCTCTCTGCCAACTGATGTAAGGAAAAGAACAGTACCTATACATGTTTCATATCACATACATCAATCTTTCCTAGGTTATGAATGGCATTTTAACACTTAAACTGGTTTAGAAGCCTTTCCTTCCCTAACTCCTTATATTTTTTCAGGTCTGATACCACCTCCAATTGCCCATTATCTACAAAGCCTCCACCAGATTAGGGTGGCCCTCTCAAACTTCTCCTAATGGTTAACCTTCTTAAACTCAAAAGCATCAAATGAAGCCACACTCCTCTGGTGGTATCGACTGCAACAGGGAGAGGTGATTTCAGTTCTGTTTACTGAACTCTGAGGGAGAGGAAAGGAGAATTTACTTTCTCTCTGCAGGGAACTGTTGTGCTTAATGGCTGGCAGAAATATCTCAGACCACCCTCACTGGCTGTGCTAAGTTGTGGTAGGTAGCTGTGTTGGAGTTGTAGTCATCTAAGGACATAAACAAGACAAGGAACAATAATGGCTGTCATTAGGCCAAATTGCAAGTTTAATAAAAAAAGAAAAAAATGCTTTGGCAAACCAGCTGTGATTTTCAACATATTTCTCATTCCTCTTGCAACTAAGAAGCTGTCACTGAAATTTCAGCCCCGTGTCCCACACAGTAATGTTTAATGCTCTTTCACTATCAACTTATAAAAATGCATATTTTCTTTCATGCACAGGCTAAACCTTGACATTTATAAGCATTCAGAATCAAGATCTTCTCAAAATCCAATATGAAAAGCATTTGTGCCCCTCAAGACACATTGCTGGCAGTCAAATCTGTGGCTACTGACAGCAGTGCTGTGTGACAGACTAATAACTACGGTGTATGACTACATACATTTATTCACACTAAAGTAATATTATCAATTACAATCAGAATTCATGAAGCTCTACAAAACACCAGGTCAAGATGATTTAAGTGCTGTTTTCCATTCCAATATCTACCAGCTAAATCTTCACAAAATGAGTGGGATATAGTCAGCAGTATCACATCCCCTTCCTGGGGAGGCAGTAGCTAAAGCACTCCTAACTTTTATGTTAAGATAATAGTTGAAGGGTGTTGGCAGTTTTAACCCATATCCTTTTATTCAGAAAGACTTCTAATCCTGAATCTCGGTTCTTTGTTTTAAATCAGGGCTGTATTGATTAACTGTGAGACCGAACGTATCTCAGCAGTGGCTGAGTCGGGTATCCACTATGGAATTAGGACAGTTAAACACTGGAATCGATCCTCTCATTGTAAAGCCACGGCTGCTGTGGCAAGCAGTTTCTCTAAGCTATTAATTTTATTATTAGCACACCTGGAGACATTGTTTCCCTGAGGGAAAAGCAATTCAATTGTGTGTGCTGCAACAACTAGTGGCATATGATCAATGAGACAGCTGGGACCACAAGCTTTCTCCTGGAGCTTGGGGTGGCTGTGACAAAGTAGTTTGTAAAACAGGGACGATACAAACTAATATTGCTTTGTTTTATGCACCTCATTGTAAGCACAAAGAGAGAGAACAGTTTCCACTGTCTGGTACTTCTAAGCTGTTCTGGAGTAGTTCACCAGTCTCGATCTTGTGCAGCTCTTTCCCTATGACATCTGGTATCAATTGATGGTCATCATCCTTTACCTGACCACTGGCTCCTTCCATCCTTCCCCTGTGCCCCCAAGGGAGCGATACACCACCATCCCTTACAAAGGCAACAGAAATACATGTTTAAACATAGAGGAGAAAGACTAATTACAAGTTTCTGCACATTTAGTTCTATTCCATAAGCATGTTAACAATGAAAAGACACAAAGCCCTATAGGCCTGGCAGCAAAGCACCAGCTATAATTGACTGTCTAATCACAAAATAACTGCCATGTCTAAAAAACTCTGATCCAGCAATATTTGAAATCTAGTCAATGTTTAAATATGAGAGTCAGTAGAAATTAGCAGGAAAGGCGGATAGAACGTGGACCACTCAAGAGTTCCACACCCCAAAAAAACCCACCAAGCCTCACACCAGGATAACAAATCAACCAAACCCCTCATGAGTATTACAGAATTACTACTATTACCAACAAATACTCATACATAATTTTTTTACTTATCTGTGTTTCCTCCCTGGTTCCACAGTGTATTCTCACTGGATTTCAAAGCACAGTCTAATGTTGCAGAAATACATCTTTGAGGAAAAGACTTAGAGAAGTAATTTCTACTGAAACATTGCAAGTGCTGCCCTGACTGACAAGATAAGGATGCAGAATTCACAGACTAGAGCAGCCAGAACTAAAGAGTACTTGGATGCAGGTAGGAAATAGGCAGCATGTGAAAAATTAGGATATTAATTTTTTTTATTAAAACAAACGAACAAACCAAAAAAACACCCCCAAGATATGAGAGAAAGAGTAACATCCCAAATAACTAATTGAAAAGGACACTCGAACTAAGGAAAGTAAATTCTGGTGTAAATACGCTGCATCAAAAGTCAGATCTGACTGTGTGATTACTTGCACTCCTTGAAGATATTGATAATTTGTCCATATGTGACAAAAAACATCAGATGCAGTCTAAGAACATGGTTAGTCAGTCACAGAAGTTGACTTGTAAAACAGCCTGACTTACTCTGCAATAATAACCTGCCCATGTGTGAAATGGAAGGAGCTGCTTAAGCACACAGGTTTGGTACATCTCTCAGTACTTGATGTGAGGCAGCTCTTCCCTTTGGATACATCAGGGGACACAGTTACACTGTTCCCTTTGTCCTGACTGCAATAATTCTGCTCTTCCACTTGTAAACCATCATTTCATTTCATGTTGCTTCTGCTATTTCCTACAGATCTAATTTACCTGAGGTACAGCAAAAAAGAAGATGAAATCAAGGTACTTTTATTCCCCTAACACAGCATACACAGTTTTTGGCACATTAAAGCTTTAACGCCGTAGTTTCCAACTTAAGATTGCTTGTAACTTTTTTTGGTAACTTTTTTGTCTATTTTACCTTATCATAAAACTTTTCCTGTCACTGAAAAACATACATGCTTAGGATACATGTGAGCAGCTGTTTAATAACTCAAAGCATTACTACACTGTAGTTAAGAACAAGAAGCAAAGTATTAAACTGGTAGGGAATTTAGACCAAATCTAATTTCACAAGTTGGAATTTGTCCAAGACACTGTATTTAACACCTTTACTCCTGTGAGCAGTGAGTGAGCTCTTTAATGACCACAAGTGGCCAAGACCTCAGTTTTAGATCTCATCTGACAGACAGGCTAATGAGATTTCCACCACTACTGGGCTTTGCTCAGATTGACAGCCACTATTCCATAATATTTCCACATTTCCAATCCCTAATGGAACCAAACAGCAATGCTGTGCAAAAATGATAATATGGAACCTTTTCCCCCCGTCCAAATCTCAAAAGCAGTTTGACTCAGGGTCAAGATGAGCTTTAAGTGAACACATACATCAGTTCTTTTATCTATATTTTGCAATCCTTGACATACAAACACACACAGATCAGAAGTTACCACATCAAAAAACCCTCAATGTATCATGACTCCAGAATATTATTTACACAAATTTAAAGGATTATTACTCTACACCTACATAAAAGCACAATACCTACACAGTAGACTGGAATGTCTCAAAAGGATGTGCCTTGTGCAAGCTATAAATAATTCAGATGGAAAAAACCCAACTTGAGTCAACCAGAATATCAGAATGGAATAATTACTCAGAACGCTTCTCTGAAACACAAGTCTGCCATTGATCCAGTGATTACCACCTCTCAATTTATCAGGAAATCATTAATCCTCTTTTCATGTGATGAGTATTAATTAAAAATCAAGCCTAAGCCTAGCTCTGTGTAAAGCACACGCCTTAAGTACAGAGCTGGAGCACTGACAGTGGCTGTGGAACAACTGTTGTACAGAAGTGCTTAACTTGTAGAACACGTGCTGCCTCCAGCCTGCTGGAATTATTCATCTCTGCCCATGCTCTTCACTTAGGAATCTTTTTTTCAGGACAAAGAAGGTCAGAAGCACAGATTAATGAACTGGCACCAGTATCTGCCCCTGCACAAGTGACATCGTTCACTGCAGCATCTTCCTTACAAACCTGAGAGTTTCCCAGTGTGCCTGGGAATAGGATGGATAAAATTCCTGGTGTCATCTACTTCCTCTCAGCTGCTGTCTTTCACAAAGCAACCGAAGTACACAAGGTGTGCAGCACATTCCACGTGCACATCTACAACACACCAAGTACCTGAAGGTGGAACAATTTCCAGCCATGGATTAGCACAACCACTCATACGTGGCTTCCCTCTAATAATATGAAAAACTAATGGCTTGGTGAAAGGCTCTAAAGAATCAAGAAAGTACTGCACATTACTGTGCATTACCAAATGCAGGCATAATAACACAGTACATTTTCTCCTTAAAACCTGAATTCCTGTATTTGAGCAACTGTCCCACATTGTGACTGTGCTGTATTGTTTGACTGGGTTTTGTGCAGTGGCATTAATTTAATGATTTTTATTAAAATTACCACATAATGGGTTTTTATTCAAAGTCTCAGCATAGTTTAGTAACTCTGAAAAGCATGTGGGGTTTCCATTTATTTAATTTTACTTTTCAAGCACAGCCCTATTAACTGGCTTTCCCAAAACTTTTTGATGCATCTGTAGCAAAGGCAACAACTGTTCCAGCTGCAATTTATCAATCCTAACATCCTATCCCCCTTTTTCCCCCCCCCCGTAAATATTTTTGATGACATTTCACAGGTAGATAAACAAACTTAGAAAGAGACAACAGCCATTCATGGTTTATAAACACTGGTAAAAATTAGTATATCCTCAGGAACATCTCTCACTTAAGTACCCACACTTGAGAGCAGTCTGTTTGCAAGCAGATTTTGATATTTGCTATCAATCACCCTCTAGAAAGTTCCAACTCTCCAAATTAACAAGGAACTTATCTGTCAACTACATGTTGCATTTTAAGCTAATATCTCTCCAGTCCACCCTTCCAGGTCTGGGTTCATCCTCAGACTTTAATTAGTTCTACTAGAACTTATCAGACCTGCAATCTGGATCCTAAAAAAGGGAAAAGCTTCATTAAGGTGTGTATTTTCTTTACTTAAATGCAGAAATCAATATTTTAATGTTATATACATAACATACAACAATAATAATTAGCGAGATGCTACAGTAATGATTTAATGATTATGTCATTAGCATGAGAGAATCAAAAGTTTCAAAATAATAAAGCACTTCTCTCCATTGCTCTAAGACTGTGTTAAAATTACTTAAGTAAATATAGAATTCTGCTCTTATTTATCAGACACTTCATGGCATACATTGTATTTTCTAAGCTCTGTGCATTCCTTTCATGTGGCATGTGTATACCAATGATCTCTTTTATTCTATTCAACTGTCAAAATAATGGATAAAATTACTATTACTTTGCTTTTTGCTCTCCAAATTGATTTTTATAAACAACTCATCTAATCTGGCATTTTTTTTTCCCCTAAAAATATACCTATATCATATGAAACAAAAAGAACAGAATGTGGTGCTAAGTCTGACTTCAGTGTCAGTCAACTACCTGTTTGCAGTTCTACTGCTCCACCAGTAAATAGTAACCTAAATGTGGCCTGAGGGTCACTACACAACGATCAATGTACTTCACTATTTGCATTACAGCTAAAATTGAATGTAAGGAATTTTAACACTTATTCATGTTATTCACCATAACAACTTTCAGGCAGAAGATTCTAAGATGGAGCCACGCTGACAGAGTAAGAGGTTATTGGAGAGATGGGTTCCTGAGAGGGATTTCCTCTTACTCCCATTTGAAGTTTGGGGCTGACTTTTTCCCAATTCACTGCTGAGTTTCTCTTCTGGATAAATCCTCTGTGGGGCAAGCAGTGTTAATCACAAGAGACAGGAGGACTCTTGAGGACTGAAACCAGCAGAGTTTTATTTGCAACTCTACCATTTCCCAGCAGCCTTTGTATTTTTGCTTCCATATCAAGAATATGGAAAATCTGCAACTTCTTTAGAATACAGGTCACATTATTCTGGTAAACAAAGGAAGAAATGAAGACATGCTGGTATCTAGGATATGGGGTTTGGTGGGTTTTTTTGGTTGAGTTCTTCTTGTTTGGGGTTTTTTTTTAATGTTGCAGTTGTTGGTTTTGGTGGGTAAAAGCATTCTCTTCAAGCCAGTCACTGCAACAACTTTAAGATAAAAACAAGTTTAGTACAAGCCTCAGCTGAGAAGTCAAAGCAAAGCTGTAGAAGAGCTCCTGCCAGAGGTATAAAAGCCTGC